>NW_007361016.1:445628-724931 GCF_000149035.1 Colletotrichum graminicola M1.001 | reverse complement strand
CTTCCCAATACGCAACAAGAGGGACGTCGCCAGCAACAGCGACTTTGAGACCAACTTCTCTTTCATCTCCTGAGCTACGATATAATTCCTCCTTAAGTAGAACCCTATCCATATAGCTTAACAGCATTGTATTCACCGGGCAGCCAGCTCTCATGCGAGGTGGCAGGGACTTGGTAAACCCTGGCGGTATACGTTCCATCGATGCGGGGGTGCTACCGGGCAGAGGCTCGCATATGTTTAATCTCCGTAGTACTGGCTGAGAAAATGTTTGACTAGAATAAACTCTTAACACTACCAGAGGGTGGAGATGGAGCTCGCTGGTTCTGACAGTTTGTGATCGAACTTTTTCCCCCCCCCCCCCCCCCCCCAGGAAGTAGTTGCAGAGCGCAAGACAGATTTGTCGTCATCGATAGTTGCTGCGTTGAGGCCCATAGAGCTGATACAAGAAATAGTTAACGTCGACCCCATGGACCCCAAGTTCGACCTTGAGGCCTACTTCAACAACCTGGTGAAGCAGAACCCGTAAGATGGATGATCGCTTGGTATGGGGGACGACTTGCACAACGGATAGACAGGGTCAGCATCGGGAATACGCCTGCACAAAGAGACCACGAAGGGTCCTTGCAAGGGACTAATAATCCGGTCTTTCGGCAGCAGTAGGTGCATGGAAGGCGCTACGCCTGATGTCACTGCATAGACATTTCCTTACGTCTGTTTACCGGTGTACATGTGTACAATACGCTCAACTAGATGACAATTCCAAGGGACGAGCCATTGGATGATATTCATCACTTTTCTCTTGTATAGGGGTTGAGTCCTTGGCAATCGCCGGTAGACTGCAAGGAGGCAGAGACAGGTCGGCAAGTGTTCGTTCGCATTGACTTGCAATGCTGAATGGGGCTTCTGTTCGCCTTTCTGCACTGCCAGTCTCATGGTGCTATGATTCTTCATGCTCTTTGCGGCAGCTTCCTGGCAAATAATATAGAAACGCCTCGTCTCGGGAGAACGAACTAATCATTTTATCCCTATCAGCGATACCTATGGACGAACTGAAAATAGCTATCTAAAGCATGGTACGGAGTAGACCTTAGGCAAATCTCATATCAGGAATTGAACGAGAGTTCCCATATGATCCCATGTTCGTTCGATTGTGAGTATGAATGGAGAATATGTCTTGTACTCTACTCCGCGTCATCAGATTGTTCAGTTTGACATCTCAGAGCCCATACCTCGACATCCCAACGCTAGGCCGGCCACCCCGGATTCTATCGACGCGGGTCATCCTTTGTCCGAAGCACGTGATGCAAATACATACATTGTATCCGTACTCCGTACATTTGGGTACTGTGGAAGCCACGACTGGGGCGCTTGTCAGTGGGCCACTGGGCCATTGGACTGCACCAAACTGAATGAGTCGACTCCTTTGGACCGTGCACCTGCCCCCCCTGCCCCACGGATTCAGGTGCATAAGCTCCAAGCTGTCCTTCTCAGATACCGACCCGGTGAGACAGTAGGTTGTCGTCGCTAGCTTCATTTCGCAACCTTCACAATCAAGGCCACTGCCTCTTCACATCAATCGCGGCCAAAATGACGGCCAAACCTCTGGGTCCCCTCTCCGGAGGCAGCAACGAGAATACTAGAACTGTTTTAAGAGTTACCATCTTGTCTCTGATCGCTGCTGCTGCTGTTGCCAGTCGTCTTTTCTCCGTCATTCGTAAGTGCCCCTCGACACTTTGCTCATGGTCGCCTCCCCTCCCTCACCACCACCAATTGACGACCGGGGGCTTCTTTTCTTAACCGTTCTGGATATATGCTAACTTCAATGATTTAGGCTTCGAGAGTATCATTCACGAATGTTCGTTTTCCTTCGCTCGAGGCACCTTCACGCTTCCGGTACTAATTGTGTTCTAGTCGACCCCTGGTTCAACTTCAGAGCTACAAAATATCTTGTCGCCAATGGATTCTACAAGTTTTGGGATTGGTTCGATGATCGCACCTGGCATCCTCTCGGTCGGGTTACTGGAGGAACCCTCTACCCTGGTTTGATGGTAACCAGCGGCGCCATTTACCACGCGCTCCGCGCTCTTACCATCCCCGTTGATATCCGCAACATCTGCGTCCTTCTCGCGCCCGCCTTCTCCGGCTTGACCGCCTACGCCGCTTACCTCCTCACCAATGAGATGACTACCTCGCCTTCGGCCGGCTTGCTTGCAGCTATCTTTATGGGTATTGCGCCTGGTTACATCTCTCGGTCGGTTGCTGGCAGCTATGACAACGAGGCTATCGCCATTTTCCTTCTTGTCTTCACCTTCTTCCTGTGGATCAAGGCACTGAAGCTGGGCTCTATGCTCTGGGGAGCTCTTTGCGCCCTGTTTTACGGCTACATGGTTGCCTCGTGGGGTGGTTACGCTTTCATCACTAACATGCTGCCCTTGCATGCCTTGACCTTGATTCTTATGGGTAGATACAGCGCCCGTCTCTACGTCAGTTACACCACCTGGTACGCTCTTGGGACCTTGGCCAGCATGCAAATCCCGTTTGTTGGCTTCTTGCCCGTCAAGACCAGCGAGCACATGCCTGCCCTGGGTAAGTTAAAGCCCCCACCCATTTAAGTGTCGCCGACTAATCTGAAAAACAGGCGTCTTCGGCTTTCTGCAGCTCGTCGCCTTCATTGACTATGTGAGAGGCGCCATCCCTAGTCGCCAGTTCCAGACCTTCGTCTACACATTCCTGGCTGCGACTTTTGGCATTGCGCTCGCTGGCCTGGTAGCCCTGACCTCTTTTGGTTACATTGCCCCCTGGGGTGGTCGTTTCTATTCTCTCTGGGATACTGGATACGCCAAGATCCATATCCCCATCATCGCTTCCGTTTCCGAGCACCAGCCCACTGCTTGGCCTGCTTTCTTCTTCGACCTCAACATGCTGGTCTGGCTGTTCCCTGCTGGAGTGTACCTTTGCTTCCAGAACCTTAGGGACGAGCATGTCTTCATTGTCGTCTACGCCCTTTTCGGCACATACTTCGCAGGTGTCATGGTGCGCTTGATGCTCACTCTGACCCCCGTCGTGTGCGTTGCGGCGGCCATTGCGGCCTCGCAGATCCTCGACACCTACATGGTTTTCAAGTCACCCAATCCCGAAGACTACAAGCCTGAGGATGCCATTGAGGGAACCCCCAAGAAGGCTGGAAAGGGTGGACTCAAGTCGACCAACAAGCCTGTCGTTGGCATATACACTTTCCTTTCTAAGGCAGTTGTTGTCGGCGGCATGTCTATCTTCTTGCTTCTCTTCGTGCTTCATTGCACCTGGGTCACCTCCAATGCCTACTCTTCCCCCTCCGTCGTCCTTGCGAGCAGATTGCCCGACGGCAGCCAACACATCATCGACGACTATCGTGAGGCCTACCAGTGGCTGCGCCAGAACACGAAGGAAGACGCTAAGATCATGTCTTGGTGGGATTACGGCTACCAGATTGGTGGCATGGCTGACCGCCCGACCCTCGTCGACAACAACACTTGGAATAACACCCACATCGCAACTGTCGGTAAGGCGATGAGCTCCCGCGAAGAGGTCAGCTACCCTATCATGCGCCAGCATGAGGTCGACTACGTCTTGGTGGTGTTTGGTGGCCTGCTGGGCTACTCTGGAGACGACATCAACAAATTCTTATGGATGGTCCGTATCGCTGAGGGCATCTGGCCTGAGGAGGTCCAGGAGCGCAAGTTCTTCACTCCCCGTGGAGAGTACAGGGTTGATGACCAGGCGACCGAGACTATGAAGAACAGCTTGATGTAAGTGACTGAAGAACTCAAGATCAACGGATGCTGACAACTGCGCAGGTACAAGATGTCCTACTACAACTACAACTCGCTCTTCCCCGCTGGTCAGGCCCAGGACCGTGTTCGTGGCGTTCGCCTCCCCGACGTTGGCCCTACCCTCAACACCGTTGAGGAGGCCTTCACCAGTGAGAACTGGATCATCCGTATTTACAAGGTCAAGGACCTTGACAATATTGGCCGTGATCACACGGCCGCTGCTGCCTTCGAAAGAGGCCAGAAGAAGAAGAAGCCAACAAAGAAGCGCGGCCCCAGAGTCCTCAGAGTTGACTAAGTCAATAAATCGTTTGAGCGACTGGGAAACATATCCTCGTGATCGCATCTCATTTCTTTGCATTGGGATAGGGATAGGTGGCTCTAGATTCCACATGTAGACAAAAAAAAAAGAGGCACGCTTCGGCAAATGTACACTATTAAATCATGACATCTTTACTGCACACTGTTGAAGTTCCACCACTATCAATGTGACGAAGCTCATTATCTATCCTGTCTTTATCACATGAGGGAAAGAAGTGTGCACGAAGAGCTTCGGACAATGCCTGGTAGATTACATTCAGGACTCCGATGGTCTCATCTGGCCCTGAAGTTAAGCTATGTCTGCCGGAACACATTGTGGGCCTATGCATAGTGCTAACCAGCTCTTGCAAAGACTATTGAATTGATTCTTGTATAGCTGAAAGCCCGGGTATTCATATATAATCCATCTACAAGTTGCTTTTATATTGTACCGTTGCAACGTCATCTGCCATGGACACAGTGAAGAATGCCTCATGAAGAGGGCTTAGAAAGTAGCAGGAAATAGGAAGCATCAGCATAAGCATATGCATGTCTCCTCTGTACTTCAGGGACCACGTGACTTGTAATGATGCTCTCGCTGTGGTCGAGTTCTGAAGCCGTGGTGCCAGGGAAGGAGCGCCTCTAGCGTTGTTTTCTTGCTCCTGTTTCACCCTTGAGACCTTTTGCTACTTACCAACCCATCCCAAATTTCCGGGACCTCTCACTCTCTTTACAGCTTGCACAACGCTCACTACTTCGGGGCATCGCGGGCTTTCCTGAAGCCACATGAGCTTTGGCAGCATGGCACCGAAGGAAAGAGCTTGGGCATCGAAAGGTGGAGGAATAGAGTCTTGCCAACGTCACTGTAAGAACACCTCCGCCATTGCTCAAAGAATTCAGCCATACTGATAATCATCTAGCAGATGTGCGGAACGACCTTCCCCGCCAGAAACAGCAAGCTGACGATGGGTACGAACGCCAGAGCCGACTAGTCGAAGAGCCTCGCCGCAGACGGATCAAATCTAGTCGTGCTTCCGGTCGTCTGAAGGCTTATTCCCAGGCGGATGTGAAAAAATCGGCTGCTCAACCAGCTGTAACCTATCATCTTTCCCACACTGGCTGCTCGGGCTCAAAAATGAGCGAATCTCATGCCTCTCCGGGCTCTTCGACGACAGATGTCCGAAGTCTTTGTCAACTTAACCCAGAGCCTCAGTCAGTTATTGCAATGGAGGAAGCACCCCAGGCCCATTCTGGGGCTATTCGAAGAGCCTCTGACATGGATACCGGAGTCATCTACTACACTGGAGCCTGTACTGATCGATCACGCCATGTAAAGCAGCAGTCATTCCAGCATATGAGGGGCACCATAGGCGACAAGCAAAATGGTAAAGGTGGAAGCATGGCCACCGATGTATCTGTTCATCTTGATGATAATGCCGACGGCTACTACTGCTGTGGCTGTGGCATCCGTCGATCCGACGAGCACCACCGGGTGCGCAAGTTCAAGTCTGGAGATCCGGCCTGGCGCAACTTTTGTAAGCGATGCCACGCAAAACATCTCGTCAATAGCCGCGGCAAGACTATGAAGACTTACGCCAACTTTTGTTTCGGCTGTGGATTTGCACGGTCTTCTCACTTCAACAAGGAGCATCCCATCAACCAAGATCAGAGGCCCGTCAAGAACTTCTGCGCCTATTGCATGAAACAATTCTCCAGAAAGGCGTTGATTCCAACAGAGACTCTCCTCGGCAGCGTACTTCCTCTCTCTTACCCCAATAGATTCTGGATTCACCTGTGACTGACATGATCTAGTCTTCTGACGAAAGCGAGTCTGAACTTGATCGACCGCAAAGCAACGAAGATGGACATGGCAGGTGGAACATTGGTCAGGGAACTCATTTTTCAGTCTCACACCATCGATCAACAACAGTGCTGAACATCGACGCCGCCAATAACAATGAAAACCCCGGGGATACTTCAACAGAGAATTCTCCATCCGAGTTTGTGATAGAGCGGCTTCGCAAGCGCCGCTCTGGCAGAATAAGCCATGCGACTCCCTCAGAAGAAGACCAATGCAGGACTGAGTGGCCGACAGTCAACAGACATGCAGGCAACGATGAGGCCTCTCCGGCAACATGCATCGAACACAGGACGTCTGCCGTCGACGATGACCTTAAAAAATCGTGCAATCAGAGTCCGAACTGCGACATGACTTCTGGAACTTACAAGCTGTCTCCAGTCAGCTGTCCGCATGCCAAGCGGTTCCCCGATGCACCATCCACGCCCGAAGCGTCTATGGCAGTGAGGGACAGTATTCTCGAAGCCGGATCGTCTTTGGTAAGTTCGGACTCAAAATTTCCTCCCAAGCGAGCGACCTTCAACGAGCGTGTTGAGGTCCGCACGTCTCCGACGTACTGGCAAAGAGAACATTCTGAAGGAGATGGTCCATATGTTCAATTTCGACACGAACATTACCACGAAGAACTCCGAGAAGGACAGAAGGCGGTTCCACTTGAGGACCCCTTAAGAGACCCTGACGGTAAAAGTGCAGGGCAATTTCACTTGCCCCGATACAGTGTCGATGAGGAAAGCTTTAACTCCTGGAGTGCTCCTAGTGCTGGATACGATGCCTTCGCGGCTTCAGGCTTCGGGTACAACTTCTCCTCAAACAGATCAGGCGACAATCAGCCGCATCCAAACACCCTGTATCCTTCACAGGGGTACAGTAGGGTGTGCGACTCTGGTCTTGACGTCGGGCCGTCTGACTTCGATAAGATGCGGCCGAATCTCAGCAACCGACAACATCAGCCGTACAGTGATAACAATTTCCCTTGCAATCAAGGCAAGGAGAACCAGTCCTATCCCACCAACCCGGTTGCTCCCGAGGGATCATATCCTCCTTTCAACTCCTTTGGAGAACACTGTTGCTCTGGTAAAGACTGTCAGTGCAACTGGTCCTCACGACACGACGGCCCATGTGCCAGCCACGTTGATCTGCCTTCTTGTCTCGAAGATCCATATTCCAATTGCGCTTCTAGCTCAGCCCAGAATTGCAAGTACCCTGGTTTCGCCGACAGCTTCTCTAGAGACTATGACACTTATCATGACGCTGGACTCAACGCAACGTTTCCTTCGAAAGATCAAGAAGCCACCCCGGACGATCGAGGCTTTCATCAAGGCAGCCCGGATTCTGACTTTTCCCGTCAGCGTTTCTCCCAGCCCCGCCACTTACATACTTCAGACAGACAGTGGGCTTGCCACGACACAGAGCCTTTCAGCATACACAAGGACTTCTCAGAGTCCCGGCCTCGCTTCCCTCGCAGATTCCCTGGTCGTTCGGCGGATCAAGGACCAGATATTGAGCACAACTTTCCCAACGATATTCCGTACGACGCCGATACTCCATTTGATTTCTCGAGCGCGAGTAGGAGCATTCTTCACGAACCCAGGCTTCCTTCTACTGGATGTGCCATGGAGATTCCGGACGACATGTCCGATAGCAACGTCCACAACCTGCTCATCCCAGGCTACGATGACTACGTTCCCTGGCGGAAGACGGGCTCGACCTGATCCGCAGCAACTCTTCGCAGAGGGCAGCTCTTGCCAGTTTCTACCACATGTCTGAATCCTTCCGCTTGGAAACGAGGGTCGATTTTCTTTGTCACTCGGTAACTCAGCTAAACGATGGCATCACAATGCGACTCTATGGCGAGAACGAATTTTGTCAAGCTATACGACTCTGCCGCAAGCAATTTTGCAGAACTTTGCTATGGATTAATTCGTCTTTTTCTTGTATGACTCCGCTTCTTTTCTTATTTTAACGTCTTGCTGGCTACTTTACCCTTTTCCTTTGATTACACAATATGCTTGTTCGTCACCACACTTTCTATTCTCTTCGCCATTCAACTAGGCCCTGCCTAGCTGGACCCGTTTCCTATTTCGGGGTTTATTATCACCGCCCCTGCGACTTTCTAACGGCCTTTCCGCAATGAACTATGAAGTCACGGCCTTTTTACTTTCACCATCGCCCGCGGAATTTTCTCGTGTCTCCCGCATCGCCCTGGAATGTCATTCCGAGGAGACAGCGGCAGGACCCAGACACTGGGATTCAGAACGGCCATTCCCCCGAAGAGAATTCTCAACTTTAGGGGACGGACGCTCTCTCTATGGGCCGGGATGCATCGGGGTCTTGGGCGATGCCGGGTCTAGGCTTTCATCGAGACCGAGGGATACTAGGTACATACTGCCTTTGGAGGGGCTTTTGGGGAATGGGGAGGATTCTTCTACGGCTGTGGATTCGTTTTCGGCAGGTTCAAACTCTCGGAAACCTACTCGGAGAGTGGCCAACCCTGTCTCATCACATAGTATATTTGGAAGAGAATGATAACCGAACTGTGACCTGTATATCGAAAGTAGCGCGACCCGGAATAAAAATGAGAATGCCACGGTCCATGGTGCCTTTTGTACGATTGGAACTTGAGATGATGATCTATCTGGGCATACTGCCTGTTGTGGCCTGTAAGGCATACTGTCAGGGGGGAGGATCGGCCGCCTCCAAGTTGGAAATCACGAGATGATACCACGTGTGGACAAAGTGGGTTCATCAACCCGTACCCCCAAGGGTGGCTTGATAACAAATGATTTACATGTTGATTCATGAGTCTTGTGGGGGGTTTTTTGGAGTCATCTATTCTACCATGTCCCATAAATAACGGCGCTGTCTTGCACAAAAACCAGATCCATTTGGGGGGAGGGCAAAAGCTGCCCCGCTTGAACATGTGCTTTCTAAAGTCTGCCGAATCCAACGCTATTTTGTTCGCTCCACAGCCCGCGTTCCTCCCTCTAACAACAGAAGCGCCAAACCCGATATATTCTATAAATATCAACTTCCTCATCGTCGTCATGTTAAGGGGGGTTTTCTTTCTTTTTTTTTTTTTTTTTTAAATAGGGGGGCAAGGTCTTGAGGCTCTTTCATCTCGTGTGTGAAGTCCCCTCCCATCACGACGCTCTCCAAGAACTCCCGAGATAAGCGTTGTGGCCAGCCTCTCAGTTCTAAGGGCTACTAGATCGGGCCTCTTGCAAAGGTGAAGGGGCATGTAGACCTGGCGTCTGGCCTCGAAGAACAGTAGTCGCGGACGCGCTTGTCGGTGAGCCCCTTCTAGACACTGTCCTTAGCGCCACGAATCTAAGCGCCTCGAGTCGCTTCTCCTCAAAGACACGGCTGCGTTCGCGCTCCCTCTCGATGTTCTGCTTGCGCTCGAACAACTCCTTGTCGACTTCGCTGTACCTCTGTCTTTGCTCAGCTGCCGTCTTCAGCTTTCTCTCGTACTTGCTGCATATCTCGTCCATCTTGCGTGCCACCGATGAGGATACTAGCTTGGGAGGGGCGTCTGGGCGGCGTTGCTTTGAGGAATCACCGTAAAAGCAGCGGAAAACCACCTTTGTCTGGCTTGTTGTGTCGGCGGCGGTACCCCATACGACAATCTCATCGCCATCGTAGACCTGGACCCAGTTCTTCGATGGGCTAGTGGGGTTCTTGCAGTCGTATGAAAGAAGCTCACAGCCATTGAGCAAGATCCCGTTTGTCGCTTTTGTTGACAGGTAAAAAGCAAATCCCTCGCCGTTGGGGTATTTGTCCCATGGATGCTTAGTAGGGTCCTTGGAAGGGTCGTAACCGTCTTTCCACAGCAACATCTTGAGGGCATATTTGGGTATCTTGACCTCTGTTTTGGGCTCGTATATGACTGTATTGGAAGGTCCTCGGCCCCACGACATCAGTGAAATCGTCACAGGGACGGAAATCCCAGAAACTAATGAATCGGGGGCCGACTCTAGCACAGCAACAGCCCGTTTCGGCCCGTCGTCGGAAACGGGGACGATGATCTGGGGCTGCGTTTCTGGCGGTAACGTGTTGGGAAGCGAATCTTCTTCAGGCTGGGGGGCAGTGGCAGGAATGTCCCATTCCGTGCCCTCCAGGACTTTCCTGTCATCCCGCTTTAGCAGGGCCCGATTTGTCTCCTCGACGGTGGGCTGGCTCTGGGTGTGCATAGCGGGCACGCCGTTGTTTGGTGGGAAGTATTTGAAAGCCATTTCCCACAATGGCGACTTGCCTGGGCCAAACTCCTCTCCCCGGCTTTGTGCAGCTTTCTTGAACATTTCGTACTGCAACTGCGTCATCTCAGGATAACGGAGGTGCCATGTACTCATATCTTTCCCCCAGAAGTGCATCTTGTTGAAAGGTCCATCGATCTGACGTCCGGATTCCAGCCTCTTGATCTGCGGCACAGAGGCAAGCAATCTGTACTCCTCCATTTCCTCTTCTGCAAGGGCATCGAGGTTGCCCTCCGACTTGAGGCGTTTGAAGATGGGCTTCTCTCGCGGTCGCGATTCGTACTCGTCACTGGTGTCAACTGACGACGGTTTCCGTTTGCTAGCATTATAGAACGTCCCATTGACATGGGAAGCAGCCGCGGATTTCATCTGGAGATCGCTGCCAAGATCAGTTGCGCCCAGACTCTGAGAAGCCACGTTCTCGACCAGGCTGCGCAGCTGATCCTCGGACTGGCCTTCGACCGCAGAGATGGAAAGCCGAGCACCCCCGCTGCTTCCTGACTTCTTGCCAATGATCGTCGAGGCATCTTCCGACTCGTAGCTGTCCCGTATTTCAGACCCTAAGCTCTCGTTGCCAAGGACGCCCGAATCGGCCACCGGGAGATTGAGCCGCTCCGCCGCTACTGCGCCCCTACTGCCTATAGCAGATCTGTTGACCTCTCCGAAAAGCCTGGGGCCAGCGCCTTGCCCGGTAGGACCAAATGTCCCATGCTCTTGCTCCGAATCCTCCTCGATAAAGTCCCTCTCGATATCATCCACACTTTCTTCGAAAGGAAGCTCCGTGTCGGCAAGACAACGCGATTGTCCCTCCTCCAGGCTCAGCTGAGATGCGTTGACCTGCAACTCTTCATCTTCGTCGGTGATTTCGTCGAATGACTGGTCACCATTTTGCGAAGGCTTTAGTCTATGGACGCCAAGCCAAGGGTGTTCCTGAAGTTCCCTGACTGTCGCGCGGCATTCTGGGCGTTTCTCCAGCATGTAGCAAAGAAACTCAATGCCCTGCTGCGAGATATCCTGCCGCACCAGCGGAAGTGTGTCAAGGGGTCTTGTCATGATTGTGTGGAGCAACTCTGAATAACTGACACCGTTCTTAACAGGATATGGCGGGTTGCCGGTGAGGGCATAGAAGAGCACGCCACCGAGTGACCAGACATCGACAGCGTGGTCATATCTCTGACCAACCGCTGCCCGCTTCGCTCTATTGCGGGGGTTCCGATGGCCATTGTCGTCGTACTCGGCGTACTCCGAGTAAACTTCCGGCGCGCAGTACAGTAAAGTGCCGCAAAATGTTCGAAGGAACGTTTGCTCGTTGTCAACCATCTTGGAGAGACCAAAGTCTGTCAACTTGACATCGAAGGGGTTGAGTGACGAGATGAGAATATTGTCGGGCTTGACATCCCGATGTGTAATGTTGTTCTCGTGCAGGTGAGCCAAGGCACTCAGCAATTGAGCTGCCATTTGCTTGACTGACACCTCTTGCAAGGGTCCACGACTGCTGATAAGTTTGCCAAGGTCGCCACCGCCGACAAACTCCATGATTATGATGAAGAGTCGATTGTCCCAATCGAAATGCTCAATATACCGGACGATGTTTGGCTTTCTCGGGTCAGCGGTTATAAACTCGGAAAAGGGACCAACTGGCACAGCTTACATGTTGAACCCTCTGCATGATTTTCATCTCATTTTCCACCTTTTGGTCCAAGACGCCGTTCTTGATGAACCGCCTCTTTTCGAGCTCTTTGGCGGCGTATGGGACTCCGTCAAACTTAGACGTGACCTTGTAAACGACCGCAAAGGCCCCCTTGCCAATCTGGCCAACCCGATTGTACTTGCCGGAACCGTCCCAGTCTCTCGGGAATCGATCAACATTATCCTGCGTGGTTCCAGACGGCAACGCTATTCTCCGCGTGGTGGCAGTCGGTGGTCTCCTTGGGGCAGCGAACAAGTCGACCTGATTTAATTAGTTCCTGGCGCTTGACGACGCAAAATGGGGCGCAGCTTACATGGCCACCGGGACCCGGTACCACCGTCTCATTGTGATTCGCACGCAGACCTGCCAGTGTAGCGAAGTAGTGCTGTAGCTTTGTGTTGTACGCCATTTCGTACTCGCCCACCCGTTTCGGTATCCGGACCAGGAATTCCAAGTCATGCTGCTCGTTATGCATCAACACTTTGATCTTGGAGCCGTGGCTAAGAACCCTCTTGGTGCCACACTTTTCATTTGCGTTCTTGGGCTTCGCACGCAGCAGCGTCCCTTCGACAAAGGTTCCGTTGGTTGACTGATCCTCCAGCATGACCACGCCGTACTCATTGACGTAGATGCGAAAGTGGATATTGCTGAGGCGCTTCATGGGGTCGTTGGCGAAACAGATATCGCAGCGTGAAACATTCCTGCCGAACAAGAAGCCATGTAGCGGAGCTTTAGTCTTTGCAGACAGGCGGAGTATGATGGCGTGCTCAATGTTGGGCGGCGTCAGCTGGAACTGGTCGGCTCTGTCCTCCTGTTCGTAGTCCGGCTCCACGGCATCCGCCTCTTCCCTGCCGACGACATGTTGCGAATGTTCGCGGGCTATGCGGTGGACTTCGCGACGGGCGAATTCGGAGTGGGGGTAGAGAAGGCATATGATATCGGAGATGTCCTCGTCAGAGAAGCCAGAGTTTTGCTTGCCTACGCGGCGCGGATCAAGGACATTCTGGGTAGCTGGGCAGCAAAAGGGCCGAGGTCAGTTCTTGGTCTGTTGCGCCGGTACTCGTAGTGCGGCAGAACCGGGGATGTGATGAAGGAGCATACCTTGGGTGGGCTGCGACCCATCGCCCTCCATTGGGGCGGACGAAGGAGCAGAGAAGGTGGTGAAGCTCGTCTAGGCTGCCGTCTTGGGTCGCGGGCCGGTGACAGACGACCGGCGCAGAGGAGGGAAGTCGTTAAGATGAGTGTCCAGGACAGGGAGATTCGCGGCTGGACAAAAGGAGCTGACAATGCATTTATTGAACATAGGCTACTGTAAACGGTGTCGATATCGTCCTCGAGCGAGTCTTGAATGTCATGCAAATCTAGAGCGGGGTTTACTATTTGCTTTTTCTCGTTTGCTTGCTGTGGCAAAGGCTTCAACGGGGGTGACGCTTTTTGGGTTGCTTCGTTTCTCACTCGATATTCGATGTGGGGGGCGTTCACGGTTCGCGGTCGCGCCGTCGTTCGCCAGAAATTCGCGGATTGGGGAGGCCTGGGTTGCATCGGCAAATTGTATGTATTCGTTGTGTTGTGCGGGATGATCACCCCCTGTCACCCAGCAACGTCTATTCTTTATAAATCAAGGATGCGAGGACGTCATGCAGAAAACTGATGCGATTTGACGAGGAGGCGAGTGGATATCTCAATGTGCCGTGCAAAGAGAGGGAACCAAAAGACAAGATAACAAAACTACGCCTCAACAATACCGGCGCGTGCTACGTGTGTCTTGCCCGACGCGGCTCAGTCTAGTTAGTGTTTGGGGAGGATATAAGTCAGATGATGTAGACCTCCTGGACGCGACGAGTGGGCGTGGACTCGACCTCGAGAACGCATGTCTCTGATTTTTTGGGGGCGAATGCGACGAGGCACTGGCCCGCGAGGGGTCTTGGGAACGGGGGCGGGTCGTCCTTTCTTCCATTGGCCACGAGGCAGCCTCCGGGCAGGGACCTTGGGCACATGCAGCCACTGTCAGCCAGTCGACGCTTTGCTTGACCCCGGTCTTTTCGCGCTTACTAAACAAACAACAGGTAGGTACCTATCTACAGGTATGCCTACCACGTCTACGTGCCCTCCCGTGCCGCGCTGGGCCAGGACGCGCCTGAGGGGGACGTGACGGGTTAGGACGGTAAGGACGGTGAAGAGGACGCGATGACGGTAAGACGGACGGGAGGGTCTCAGGGGAAAGAGGAGTCCACAAGGCGACTCCCGTGTTAGTCCGCCTTTGCTAGACAAACAGTTGGCCATCGAGGCAAAGGTCTTGCTCGGACTGTTCGCCAAGTGACTCCTGCCAGGCAGCCAGCCACTGGGTGGCACCAAGTTGACCATCAGTATCAATACCTCAAGAACACCTTCCCAAGCAAGCGTTTGCTGCCTCTCACTAGGTAGGTAGGTAGGTGCCTCGTCTTAGGTTGGGATGATTCGGATGGTTTGCTGAACGTGGCGCCGGTGCCACCACTGGCTCGCGCCCGTTAACACCTATCCTCGACAACACGCACCCATGCTCAACGATACTGACTAGCTGGGCTCGATAGTTCCCAAGTTTGGTGAATCTTTGGCGAGAGCTTATGCACCACCAGTTCGCGTATGTCTGTCTGCTACTCAACGGAGGAGGCCTTGCTCTGCCGACCCGAACGTCCCGTTGTTAGACCACAACTGCCAACTCGCCGGCTTGAATTGCCCGCAGGCGCGTAGAAAAGCACAGCAGCTAGGCGGTATATCACGAACATTTCAGCTCTGCTTGTCTTTTGCTTCATCAGTTGTATCCGGCCGTGTATTCAGCCGTCTCTGCTAGTCGTTATGCCACTATCCGCCAATGCTGATGTTCTCACACTACTAATTATGCGACAAAAAGGAAACCCAGATGCTTATCCAGTCTCGAAAACTCATGCCAACCAGCGTTCCTCTGCGTCTGTGACTTCCTCCTAAACGCCTTCCATGATGGGTGTTCCAATTACGAAAACAAAATCCATCCCCGGTCCGGGGTATGCTGCCCGCCTGTTGTATCTTTCAAATGCAATCCCCAATACTTCCTTTGCCGTCTTCTTAGCCCCTCCCCTCTCTCCCTCCCTCTCGTTTTCTGATTAAAACGCCTGTCCCTGTCCCTGTCCAGGGTACTGAGCCGGGTAAGCTTGACCTCGACCAAACTGTTGAGATCCGGGCGAGTAGTGCCCCTGTGCCATGAATCGAGGGTCCATCATCTAGGGTCCTGGAGACTGGCGACCCTGGCGCATAGCTATCGGATTGGGAAAGCCACCTCCCTGTCCCCAAGCACCACCTACTTGACCGTAGTTGCTAGCGGGACCGTAGCTTCCTGCTTGGACATAGCCAAGGTTCTGGGCGGGCCCGGCGCCATAGCCGTTTGGCTGCCCACGTGGAGGTCCCAATTGGCCGCGGGACATGTTGTTCTGAGCGTACATGCCCTGGGGAGACATGGGTTGCTGGTGCTGCTGTTGAGCGTACATTTGTTGCTGCTGATAAGCCTGCTGCTGTTGCTGCCACTGCATCTGTTGTTGGTAGGCCTGCTGTTGGTAGGCCAGCACCTGCTGCTGTTGCCGCTGGTTGATGGCATGCTGCACTGCTTGCGTGTTCAGACCTTGCTTGGCCTGTTGTCTCTCACGTTCGCGGGCGTGAATCGCGCCCACCAAACCTGCTCCGGGTTGGCCTTGTTGGCCGCTTCTGCTGGCCATAGAGATGAGGGGTGAGCCCGTCATGCGTGCCACATGCTCTTGCTCACGAGCCGAGAGGTGGGACGAGACTTCGCCGTTGCTAGCAATGTCGAACAATGTGTTGGCGCCACGGGAACTGGGACGCTGCAAAAGATCCGCGGAGCTACTGCGGGAGTGACGGGCGAGCATCTCTGAAGAGCCGCTTCGATTCACGGTAGGAGTTGGTGTCATCGATCGCATGGTCATGATATTGCCAGACGGCGTCCGACCGTGGGAATACATGGGAACTGCAGATTGGGCGGCACGTTGCTGCACAAATTGCTCCGGGCTGATACCTTGCCCAGTTGGCACAGCTGCGGCGCCGGGTTGCCAGGCGACCTTCCTGACCGTCTCCTCAGATTCCTGTCGGTTGTGACCTTGTACGTTGGGAGGAGATCTCAATCCGGCCGGGGAAAAGGGACGCTGAAGAACCGACACGGCGGCTTGGTTGTTCAGGGACGTCGGTGTCTTGGTCCTGGCGGGCTGGTTGGCGGCGTAATTGACCGTGGGGCCAAAGTTGATGTCCGGAATGTGGAAGTCCGAGCTCGGAGACTCGGCGCCACCTACAGTCTTCAGAACACCAGCTCTGGGGCGTTCGAAAGACTTTTGGGAATGCTGAGTTTCGCTCGACTTGCGGCTGGCGTAATCTGGGCTGGCAGTCGAGGATGCATCGTCGTAGTGACTAGCGTCACTCCGCTGAGTTTGCGCTCTACGAATTTGTTGCTCGGGCAATGGCGTGCGCTGTCTGACATCGCGAGGCTGAACTTGCTGGAAGCCCGCTTGGTCGATAAGGTTGATGCCCCAGCTGCTGCCGCTGACCGACGACAGGGGGGTGTCATGCGGGCTTCTTAGGCTGTCCGAGCGAACCGGCAGTGGTTTGCGTTGGAAAGCAGCTTTCGTGTCGATACCGGGAAGCGGCACACCGCGACCCTGCGTGCGAGGGTCTCTAGACTGATGAAGGGGAGGCGGCGGGCCCATAGCTTGGGACTGTATGCCACGGCTTCTCATTTCCGGTGTGGGAACTCGGCCAGGCCCCCCAACGGGGGGCGTTCTGGCTCCCTCTGGCCGAGAAAAGTTGCTAAACGACGGTTGAGGACGGAGTTGCTGCTGAGGGAACTGAGGAGGATATTCCTCGACAGGGCTTCTCATCTGTTGGGGACCTCTCACATCGGACGGAGGGCCGGTCGCGCCTTGAGGTCCTTGGGCTTGGGGATGAGGGCTAGGGGGTCCGGACTGCTGGGCAAGGGGCGATCGGGAACGCTTCTGGTTCATGGGCGGAATAGGGGGCGGCAGACCGCCGGAAGGAGGAGGGGTTGGGTTAGAGGTCAGAGCTTCACGAGACAGTGTATCGTTAGCAGTGCCTCCTCGTACGGGATTGGCTTGAGGATGTACCAGAGGGTTGGATGGTGCGTTATCCTCTCCGCTTCTGCGCTCAGATGAATCATCAGAGGGGCTATCTGGAGGGATCATGAATCCTCCTGCCGTTGTCAACTGGGACAAGGTGGTGTTGGACAGGCGGGTAGTAGCCCTGCGAAGATCTGGTGAATGGTAAGGTTTCCCGGCAGGCTTGGAGTTAGGACCATAGTTGAAAGCAGGCGGTGCAACAACTGGCTCTGGCGACGCCATGTTGCGCGCACCTCCCTCAATCTCTTGCACTGGCGTGCTGCGGGCAGTGTCTTCCTCCGAGCTTTGTGTTCCTGAACCCAGAACGCCTCCGACGGGGGCAAGGCCTTGTGCGAGAGGGTTGTAAGAGCTGTCGTCGCTGCCACGATCTTCATTCCGCTGCAGCGCGTGGCCAAGCAAGTGTGGGTCTGAAGAGTTGCGTGCATGGCTTGCTTTGTTGATGCCCAACAGCGGGGGAGGTGCGTGTGAACTTGTCACAGGAGCCGTCTCTGAGCGGCTAGGCGTGCCCAGAGACATGGACCTAGATGAACGGTTCGAAATGGAATCGTCGGCAAAACCCACTCTGAGCTTGGCTGGGGCAGGACTCGCAGTGCCGTTGCTAAAGCTGAGACGGCTGCTCTTCTTGCTTCCACTTCTTTGACGGACACCCTGGCTCTCATCAACGGCATTCATTCGCTTACCAGTGAGTTCTTTGAGCTTCTTCCTCCACTCACGCTCCGACCAGGACGAGCTCCCCTCCTCCAGGATGAGTCCAGAAACGTCGAGGATCTCGAGATAGCCGTATCTTCGATGCTTTGGCATGGCAAACATGAGCGATCTCGGGTCCAGAACACTAGCAACGAGTCTACCTGGGCGGCCATAGAGGTTAAAGGTATCCCAAGTCGGAAAGAGGAAACGCAGCAGCATTTCAAAACCGCTGACGGCGGGATGGGTCTCGGGCATGATAAACACGAAACCCTCAGTCGATGAAGGTGGTTCGGAGTGGATGGTGATGTTGCCTTCGATCTTCAGCAGGGTAGATGCGTCGATGAGCGACTTCGCCTGGGGGTAGATGGCATATGAAGAGTACGCATCGGTGATTGTGGCGATTGGGCGGGCCTTTTTCTGCTTCTTGCCGTCTTTTTTGGTGTCATAAAACTTGATGTCTCCCTTGAGGGTTGGCGTCGACCGGTCGTATGGCGACTTCTTGCGCATCTCCTTCTGTGCCTTTGCATACTCCTTCTCATCGGGAGGAGAAATGACACACCAGCACCGTCTCCAAGGCACTCCGGCACCAAATCGCACGCGCACCCATTCCTCGGTCTTGAACTTGGATCTATCCATGATCAGGTTGATATTGTTGAGGGACTTGCCCTTGCCGGCGATGAGGGCACCGGTATAGGCCTCTTGAAGCGTCGAATGCTCGTACATGGCGAGCCTGATGCCAGCGGTCCATTGTATTAGTGAATGATGGGAGTTAAAGTGCAGTAAGTAACGGTTCCTGCCGGCAGTTGAGATGCTCAGAATGTTCTGTAACGGCTGTTCATCGTTCGATCGCGTTGGTAGGGATTCAATCTGTTCGTCAAGGATCGATTGAATTAGCACTCGATTCCACCCCCGCTACTGCACCCGCAACCTGCCGGTCCATGATGTCTGGGCAAGACAACGGTATCTCAACTCACCATTTTGATGGATGCATCCGTCAGGTTAATGAATTTTGGGAGGATCTCGCCGTCCTCTCCCGCGGCGTCTAATTCTGCAGCATCCCATAGCGAAAGGACGGTGCCGACAAGCTGTGCGAAGCACTCTGTCCATGTGCGGTCGGCATTTGGCTTTCCCTCTATCAAGTTGGTCGGATCAGCAATCGGTCAAAGTGTTGCGCGTGCAGGCGCGCTGCTGTCACCTGAAGCAAGGAAGGCTGCATAGATAGATAAATAATGCGGCAAGCATAGACTCACGAGTATTCTGGTCGTCCAACTTGAGGAAGTAGCCCTCCTGATACAGCTTGTTGGCATGGCTGTTGAGGAAGGTGAAGATGGGCTGGAGTTCGGGAATGGTGTCTTCGTTGATATCCATGAGGGGCGGTTGGTATGGCATTACCATCGAAAGTGGGCGGGAGGAGCTTCTTTGGCGGCCAGTGACGGACCTGGGGGCATTTACGGGCGAGCTGTTTGCAGTTCCGTTGGCAGGCGAAGACGCATATTCGGAAAGTGGACGCGTCGGCGAAGTCGGGGTTGCGGGGCGGTGGCCAAAATTGGGGGGAGGTTCCGGGAAGGGCTCTGTTTGCTGGTGAGGCGGCGGCGGTGGTTGCGCCTTGTAGTTGTATGGAGGAAAAGGTGTCGTCGAATCGTGGGGAGGCGACGAATTTGGCGTTGGTTGATTCTTGCCCGAGTCTCTGGGTGTGCCAGAAAACTGGGACATGAAAGACAAGACTGTCCCCACGGAAGATGCAGATTTGGTCAGCATAATGTGCGCTCGTCTAGCATCAGTAATGCCAGAAGAAAAGGATAAATAATGACAATGATAACAATAACAATAATAATAAAAGCAATAATATTGCCTGACGCCCAAGTAATTGGCCAGGATCACACGACGGGGATGTGAGGGAGTGGATGGAAGGGAGAGGGGCGGTGATGGAGCCAGGGAGTGATGGGGACGAGGGCAACGACAGCAAGAACTAAGTTCAGGAGAAAATGATGATCATGGATCAGTCAAGCTAGTTTGCTGGGAGTTTGAATGAAGAGCAGAACAAAAGGGCCGGGCTTGGGTATTTGATGCCCGCATGGCGACGCCACAACATGAAGATAGAATGCGTAACTCAGTAAAAGGGATAGATGGGCATTGGGTAGACTTGGTTTACGTTACTGCTGCGTGGGATTGGGGATGCAGGCCGGGCATGCGCCAGGGCGAAAAGCCTCGTACGCGCACAATAGCACCGCATCACAAGACAAGACTAGACAAGACAAGACAAGGAAAGACCAGGCAAGGGGTGAGGGAATGTGGGAAAGCGAGCGAGTACGAACCTCGATTACGACCCATCTTGCTGGTGACGGCGGTGGTTTCTGCGCCAAGCCAGCAACCATGCAAGCAAATTACTGAGACACTCGGCTTACGGCGTGCACAACCAAGACGGTCTTGGACGAGCAGGACACACCGGCCGGCGCGGGAAGGTGACGAGGATCCCGAGGATTCGAGGAATGAGCGGAGATGGGGGCCCAATATGCGCTGGACTGGGGACTCTGGGTTTCGGAATCGAAAGGGGTCCTGTCTCCCGCCTAGCGCGCGCGCACACTGCGTACCGAGTACAGGGCGTGGGCTTCGTTGGACCTTTAGTTAAATTATCGTGTTGTGGTGGTGGAGGTGGTGGTGGTAGGTAGTAATTGCAAGTAGCAGCGGTGGATGAAGTTGGTCGACTCGGCGGGAAGCACGGATGCTGCCGGCCTTTACGGATGAGGGACAGAAGATATGGGGAGCAGAATCGCCGCCGTCGCCGTCGTTGTCGTTGTAGTCGTCGTCGTCGTCGTAGTAGTAGTAGTAGTAGTAGTTGCCGTCCTCGTTGTCGTCGTTTATTACCGTCGTCGTCTTGGTCGTCAACTCGTGCGTGCGCCGGGTGAATTAATGCGGTTGAACGAATGAAGGGCCCGGCCGACAATAACGAAACGACAGTGATTAGGATTCAGACATGGGCATGTATGGTATGTATGACGATGAGTCGTTGAGTCTGCCGGTCTCCTCCCACGAGAGTTACGAGGTGGTTCGAATGGAATTTGGGGGTATAGGAGTGAGGTCGAGAGGACGGGGAGGTGAAAAAGAAATAGCAAGACCAGGAATTCCCAAAGATGATGTGTGAAACTTGCATGTCAGCGAGGAGGACGTGTCAAATCAGAAAAAGGACGAGGCGCGACGGGAGGCGAGGCGGATTATGCAACAAGAACTACTAGCAACGCCGCCTGCTTGCCTACTACGGGTCGGATACCTTCCTTGCCTTCCATGGGACTGACTGGCTGGATCTGAACCTGAACCGGCCTTCACCCAGCTGTGCCAGGAAGGTAGCAGTTGGTGGGTGTGTTCCCAGGGCTAGAAACCAGTCTCGAAAAGATCAGCTTAAAAGGCAAGGCAAGGCAAGGCAAGGCAGGGCAGGGCAGGCAAGGGAGGACAGGGCAGGGCAGGGCCTACCGTCCCATGCTTTCCTCCAATAACTACCTGCCTGCCTGCCAGCACCTACCTGTACCTACTACCTACCTCGGTATCTACATAGTATCTTCTGCTGCTGCTAACGCCGACGACGACGCCGCCGCCGCCACTGCAGATGAGGTAAACCCGGGTCGGCGGGGCTTGTCCCTATCTGCTCGTATTCTGCGGTCAGAAAAGTGGGAGTGACATGCAAAGGGACCACCCACCTACAGATACATTTGACCACAGACCACCGACCACCGACCAGCAGCAACAATGTCGGCGGCAGCCAGGGCTAGGCCTGGTCACAGCCCAATCCAGCCAAGGGAACGAGGGCCAACGACGTAATGGCGCTATGGGCAAGAGGCGTAGGCTTGCTTGTTCTCTGCTTAGGTTGTCTTTCCCATGACACGACACACGCAAACTCACGGCTTTGGCGCCCGGTCGTTCGGGCTAGCCTAGACGACCGTAGCACGATGATGATGATGATGGCAATTACGAGCATGATGATGATGATGACGACTTGTCCTCCTTCTATATGCTTGGCCTGCCTTGTCGGCGCCGGCGGTGCGTTAGTGTTACCCGAGCAAGCGCTGCGCTATTATCTAATGGTCCTACTTTGCAGTCTTGGACGGTCTCGGGGGAAATGTCTTGCAGCAGATGGGTACCTGATATCCTCCCACGGACCGGGTACGGATTAAAAGAAGAAGGCCCAGAAAAGGAAAAGGGAATGGAAAACCAGCCCCCAAAAGCCCGTGGCATGCGGAAGAGCCGGAAGACGCAAAGATGCAGCACGTCAGGATTCCTTGGCCCGCCTTTGGTTCCGAAAAAGCTCACTGAAAGAGACCCGGCCAACCCCTTGGCCGCCAAAGACCAGTCAGCTTCTGGCCAGGCGCTGCGGGTTTGCCTTTGGTCGGCTTGCTCCTCTCTGTCTTTTGCTTTCTCTGACTCCGTCAGGCGGCCATCACGGTTGCGCCATTGGTGGTCACGGCAGCTGGATGAGCCAGAAGCGACAGTGCAGACGGAGCGCGGGGCGCGGGGCGCGTGTAAGACGGTGAGCCTCGAGCTCCTCAAACGACTGGCGCTGCACAAACGCCAGCAACGACCACAAGCATTGAATCCTGCCTGCGATTTGCAGTTGATTCGATATCCCACAAGAAAACGAACGTGCCAGGGGGGGGGATATGGTGCTGTAGTGTAAACCGGGGTATCATAACCTGCCTTACCCCGGGGCCGGCCAGGGATGGTAGCTAGTGGGCGGACGCGCAACCCCTACCACATGAATCGTCAAGGGGTCTGACTAAAGATGAAGAGACTGAGTGGATGAGTCGATCGCTGGCTGAGACCGACCGACCGGAGGAGTGCAGATGGAGAGATGGGGACTCTTGGAAAATGCGAGGTCGGGACGCGGGCTATGGCAGTGTGTGGCTCTGCGCTACCTAGCCCTACCTAGTAGCGGGACTAGGGGACCTGACAGCGCAGGCGTTGGCGTATTCGTGACTCGCTGCAGAGGACAAGGCCGAGCCCGCCGCCGGGTCGATATATCCGTGTATCTACGGAGTATAGGCATCTCGATGGGGTGCTGTGCTGTTGCTAAGGTAGGTTCGTTGTCGAGTGCCTGTCTGTTGTGTCATGTTCGTTCCCTTCTTTGCCGCTCATGTTTGCTCGACATCGTTGTCTTGTTTCCGATCCCCTGCCTAGGATGCTTGCCTGTACATAGTAGTTCCTTTGTGTGTCCGGGTTTATCCTCCAGTAGCCGTTCGTTTTCAGACTCTAATCCGCGGGAAGATAAAACAGGCTCCTCAACGCCTCCCCTTCCCTGTGTAGGCGACGCCTCCGGCTCACAATCCAAGTGTCCCCTGCGTCCTGACTGGGTGGTCACACCGCGTGGCCATCGTGTGGCCGATTAATGACACCTGACGCCTTGTTCCAGAGTGTGGATGGTGGGGAGGGAGGTCTTTGAGGGGTTGGGAGAGGCTGGGGAAAGAGGGGAGAGAGGCGGTATAAACTACATGCAAACTTGCAAGACGAATTTCCTTTGTGCCTTCATCTCGTCGAGTTTTTTTTTTTAGTCTTTTTTTTGTCGCTAGAAGCGTCCATCGAGCTCTCTTCTCAACTGTTTGGATACATGCCTCTTGTGGGGTTAAGAGAGTTCCCCCAACTTGCTGCTGGCCAACCTGTTCTACAAGACACTCCGTACATCCCATCTGTGGGATGCCCAGGAAGTCAGAGGAAGGACGGACCCTGCAGAGGACGGACGCAGCTAAGGTGCCTAGCCTGCTTTCCATTAACTACATACACTTGCACCACTGTTTCCGGGGTGGCTGTGCACAAAGCAAGCGGAAGTCCAACAGCAAGCAGCCTGTCCTCATGTGCTTTCGGGCGGATAGCCCAAAAGAATTGGGCGGGGTCTCGCGACCGGGGGTGTCTCGGGTGTTACTTCATCGGTCCTCAGAGGCTCCTAGCATCCGTTGTTGCCTATTAGTAGGTACGTTGTTTTCGATGCCGCACCCTTCGCCATCGTCTCCTAGGCATGACAGCTCTTGTTCCAGAACCTTCGCTCCGCTCTCTCCTTTTATCCAGTCCGGCCTTCAACCCGAGACGCCCCCCCTCAGTAGCTGTAACGAGGGATGGAAGCAGCCTTCAACTGAAGCAGCACACGTCAGTGTCGCACAACAGCACAAGAGCATGATTCTGCTTGTACAGGCACAGGACGTCACCTCGGCGGCGGGAACGATTTCGTTTTGCGGGAGCCATCCTCATGTAACTGACTACAATCCGATGATGGCCACCCTCACGTACTTTGCTGGCCATCTGATATACTTTGGCAGGTTCGTGTGGTGCATGACCACCACTATCCCATAGTTCCAAGACACGCCAACACCGTCCCAACTGAATACGTATTTATAATCTCACGCCCTCCACCGACACCAGTCACCCTACACTCTAGCAATCATGATCACAAGCACTTCAACGCCCATATTGCTGCTCCAAGCAGAAACGTGTACGTGCTAAGTGACCAGCATCATCTCCCCGAAACGCTCGCGCCCCATTGACGACGTGTCAGCAAATTGGAGTCGGGCCCACCATGGATTTCCAGTGCCGACTTGGCTTCTGGGCTTTCTGCCAGCTGTTCCGTGAAGCCTGGTAATCCTGGCTCCGCGGATTTCGAAAGTAACTCTATATGATCCATGCTCGCGATGATGACACGCCCGCCACCTCCAGCGAAGCGTGCGAACCCACTGCCCACTTTTGAACACGAATACAAACTACTAGCGTAAATACAGAGTCCCTAATTCGGATACAGCATCGCATGATTTTGCGATTAAAAACAATGACAATGTCCGCCTGCCTCATCGGGTTGCTAGCGACAAACGTCGACAGGGTCTCCCTGGCGATCTGGGACACTCGGAGAGCTGCAGCTTATATACAGGTACATAGTAATACCTGTAGATGGGCTCAGGGATCCAAGAGGGGCGGAGTGTTAACGCCGTCCCCCCTCGTAGAACCCTTCAATTACTGCCGCCATTAACACCCTCTCGGCACACTGCAGTCCAGTCTGGCCTGAAAAGCTGGAAGCCTTACCATCGCGAAGACAGTGCTGTCACCGCTCCCGGGCTCCGCTCGCCTTGGCTTGCCGCCGCTGGCAGGGGGGGAGGGGAAAACGACCTCAAGGGTCTTGAACAGCATGCATCGATACCACCTATCCCCATCATCACGCAGTTCTCACAGGGGTCATGGTGCCCTCAGCGGCTATACTCGCTCAAGGTGGCGTGGCTGCTTGGTCCGTAGTCAACGCCGAGTAAGAGTCGAGAGTTATGCCAATATCGAGTTTCTCCCTCTGTTGCAACGATCAGCCACTGCTGTTTCTATGAATGATCCAGAGGGCTCAGGGTCTCCTGCATCTTCCGCAAAGGCGCCACCCGCCCGCTCTTCCACCATTCGAGAGACCCAGCCTCATTGTCCAATCCCAGACGTAATGCGTAGACGGGAAACTAGACGGTCAGGACATCAGCCGCACGCACACTGTGCACGTTGTTGCTCTGCCCTGAGAAAGCCATGGAATACAGCCGGGTGAGAGCCTCTCATTCTAATTTACCTGACTGGTTAAGGTTGTTGTTCGGAAAGAACTTACCCAGACAAAGGTCGTACTGCTGCGAGGCAATCATGATTGGGTGTAGCTTTGGCGCTAATTGAGACATCATCCCGGGCGGGACGGTTCGCTGGCGGCTCGTGGTAGCTCCTCTCGACGATGCACGTTGTTTGCACACGAATGGCGACAGCACATTTGGGAGACACTCAGAGGTCAACCGTAAATTTTCCACAGAAGTTCGTACAATAGAACCGCTGGTGAGCAACTAAGCGTGAGCCCCCTTACGCCATGCCTAAAGGAATCTGGATAACCCCTGCTGAGCTGGCGTCAGCTTGACATACTATGTAGGTACACCACTACCCTCGCCCATAGATACTCTCGCGCGGTGCGCACCGATATGTCAGTTCAACCGTATGGCTTGAGGTGTCGAGCTTAAGCACAAGACGTTGCATTTGAGCTATTTGGCTGATTATTCAATGTCTCGGTCACGGTGAGAGGTTCACGGAACAACCCTTACATTGTGTTGAGTACGGATACCGAGCGTGGTAGTTTTACGGTGGTTTTTCCCACTGTATATGGCCACTGTTGTGTACCTGTACGACACCACGAGGGACCGCCTTGTATCTGTATATCTGTTCACGAAACAACGACTCGTCGTTGGAACTAAGGTTAAAAAATGGCCTGAGAGTAGAAGCAGCCCTAGACCGGATAATTATTCAAAAGCAGACCGATGATTCGAACTGCCCGGCTTACGTTTCCTGCCATCCATGCTGTCGAGAGGATATGATCTGAAGATCAGCGCGGATGGAGAGGCTCTAGAAATGCATTTGCAGCTCGTGTCATGTCAAAAGAACCCCTCCTTTTTTCAGCTTTGAGGTCATGTCAAAACGGGGCTGTAGAAGCCAGCCAACCGTCCATCACATTGCGTGTTGTAAATAACCATTATCCCTTCCATGGCAGCATGGCATCTCCTGGCTGTATGTTCGAATGAAGTAAGTGTATGAAGAAGTGTTTGGAGATGACGCAAACTGCTCCAGAAGAGAGACACCCACCCATATTGCACCACGGCTTGGTGTGTTTTTGCTCCGTTATAGCCGCAAGGGCTGCAGACAAGCGGCCATACGAGGCGGCCCAGCTGTCGATCGGCCCGGCAAGTGTGCGTCCAGGTTATGCATACCGGGAATCCGCTTTGTCGAGGTACGTTCCTAGCTGGAAATGCCGATGGGTCAAAAGCAGAGAAGAAAAAGAAGCCAATTTGCAAGGGGGGGGGTTTCTTTACCCCCCCTCTGAGAAGCCTGCAGGATCCGTCAATGTCGGTTATGCTTGCTTGTTACTCCAGAATGAATGGCAATCTCTGCAGTCGAGCTGCAGTAATTGCCACTTATTGGTCCCATCGACAACCCGCTCAATTGCAAGAGTATTCAAGCAGAAATTTCATCCAACTTATTAGTTGTTTATCGTTATTCGCCGGGCATAGTTCATGGTACAAACCGTGATGCTGGCGAGGAAATTGTCTCCCAAAGTGCGGTCAAAAAGAAAATAAGGGGACTGCCCGGACAGTATGCCTCGCCTCGCCTTGAAGACAATGCGAGCTGGGTCTCAACCAGCTCTCCTTCTTTGAGATACAGGAAAGGAATTGTTGGCGAAAGGAACTACCTGCACTACTTACTATGGGTGGATGACCTGCTTTAGCTAGGCTTACCTAAGATGAGAGACTAGTAGCATGACGATGCAGCATCGGAGCTCCATAGTAATTTATAGGTACGTACCAGCCCACTTGCTGGAGGTCCCGTCCAGCTGCAACTCTGCAGCCCGACGCCATTGCGCTGTCCAAACGCTTCGCACGTGTATCCCCAATTTAACCCCCGGTTCGGAGAGCCCCCAACCAACACATCGACCCCCGGCCATGCCATACCCATGCCTAGCACCCAGTGGCACCCTTTCCAACGCCAAAGATAACGGCTCCAGGCCCAACCATTTCGTCTCGCTGCGATCCTGCATCGCAAAAGGCGCCTGATCTGCCTCACAGTGGGAATGAGGAGGCTACCTGGGCCCTTGTTGGCGACATCACCCTTCACACCGCGGCCACCGACCGTGCCTCGGACCGCACCATGGCCGGCGCAGTTGCGACCACAGGCTGCCTCTCTATCGACAACGGCAGCGCGAGCAGAGTCTTCCCGCGAGAAACCACGAGCGCAGCCTTTTCGCTTCGAGACCGGAGTCTCGCTCTTTGCGAAACGAGCCCCGCGGCCTTTCCCGCCGCCCTTTCTTTCCCCGCCGTCCGGCTCCTTCTCCGATCCGCTCAGCA
The DNA here is from genome assembly GCF_000149035.1 of Colletotrichum graminicola M1.001. NCBI lineage: Eukaryota > Fungi > Ascomycota > Sordariomycetes > Glomerellales > Glomerellaceae > Colletotrichum > Colletotrichum graminicola. Next base: position 697,321 of record NW_007361016.1, on the reverse strand, counting down.
CCCATCACCGAAGCCGCGACCGCCGTGCCAGAGTTAACGGAGAGATCATCCTCGGGCAGACGAATGGAGATGACGCGGTGTTCGCCAGTGACAACTTCATCTGCGCCAACGACGGCGTTGGCGCTTGGTCGACACGCCCAAGGGGGCATGCTGGGTAAGCGTGTTCCTGTATCAATTCTCGCTGTGCGGAACTGACCAAAGCAGTCTCTGGTCGCGCTTGATCCTTCATTTCTGGGCTACGGCTATGAAGCAAGATGTCGCAAATCCACGATCCCAAGAAGTCTACAAACCCGATCCGATAGCGTACCTCCAGATGGCATACGAGCAAACCCTGAAAGCGACATCGGACCCCGATTGGCAAGGCACGACAACGGCAAGCGGAGCGCAGTTGCACTACAAGACCGTCGACGATAGCGAAGACGTCCCTCAAGTCTATGTGACCAACCTCGGCGACTCCCAGATTATGATTTTACGGCCCAAGCATAAGAAGGTTATCTACAAAACCAAGGAGCAGTGGCACTGGTTCGATTGCCCGCGTCAGCTTGGTACCAACAGCCCCGATACACCGGAGAAGAATGCGGTTATGGATGTGGTGGACATCCAGGTTGGGGATGTAGTTATTGCCATGTCAGACGGCGTTATTGACAATCTGTGGGAACATGAGATTGTCAGCAGTATTCAGAACAGCATACAACGTTGGGAGGATGGAGAGGGAGTGACAGATAAGCTCGAGGGCGACCGGACAGGCGGCGCAAACGGAGGCATGAAGCTCGCTGCCGAGGAGCTAGTGGCTGCCGCTAAGAAGATTGCAACCGATCCCTTTGCGGAAAGTCCATTTATGGAGCATGCTATTGAAGAGGGCCTGGCGAGTGAGGGAGGTAAGCCGTGCTGGCTTGAGAATTCTGAAAGAAACCCCGAACTGACAACGACTAGGCAAGCTTGACGACATCAGCGTTGTCGCCGCTCTCGTAAGGAAGCAGGATACATGAGACTGACACATCAACATAGAAGTATCACCAAAGAATAGACTTACGGGACGGGCTTGACGGGGCAATGCTGCAATTTCTAGGTATATGCCCTGTCCAGGTTGGACAGTGGCCATCGTTTTGGGCGACATGTGGCGTTCTGCGGGCGGTCGATTTCAGTGAAGACGTTAGGGATGCCAAAGCGAAATGAAAACGCAAATTCAATCCAAATCCAGTCTCTGTCAAATTTTACGGTATCTCCCTCCTTAAATAGTAACTACATCCCAGTGTTATCTAGAAGTGACGTTGATCGTAGTGTCTGTCTGGCTTGTGGTTATGGTGGGGTAAAATCGGCGTTCATGGGCCCGACTATCTTATCTTATCGCAAATTTCATGAGAGAGAAATTTCGCGACTTCAACGCAAACGTTGTTTCCACTACCGCCTTGCAAACACACCAAGCCCACCGCCTTCAGCCTCCCTGAAACTACGGCACGGCGCCACTGAGCCGCCCGATCCAAGATGCGTGGAAAACGAAGTAAGCAGTATCGCAAGTTGATGAACCAGTACTCGTTGACCTGGGGATTCCGCGAACCGTACCAATGCCTGGTTGACGCTGAGATGGTGGTTGACTGCCATAATTTCAAATATGACCTGCTCGCCGGGCTAGAGCGCACATTGCACGGCAAGGTCAAGCCAAGTATATCAATCCTTCAGACTTCGTTCAAGTCGCGATTGCCAACTGACGACTGACCTTCCACAGTGATCACACAATGCGAAATCCGTAAGCTGTACCTACGCAAGAACGAGCCCGACATGAACAAGATTATCGACTTCGCAAAGACGCTAGAGCGCAGACGTTGCGGTCATTTGCCCGAGGACTACCCCGAGCCCCTGAGCACAATGGACTGCATGAAGGCCGTCGTCGACCCGAAGGGAAACCTGGTCAACAAACACCGCTACTGTGTCGCAAGTCAGTCGGCCGATGTGCGCCGCATGCTCCGCGAAATCCCCGGAGTCCCGCAAATCTACATTAAGCGGTCGGTCATGATTCTCGAACCCATGGCGACGGAGAGTCTGGCAATCAGGAACAAGGAAGAGAAGAGCAAATTCCGCGATGGGCTTATTAGGCCCGAGAAGAAGAGAAAACGGGAGGATGACGAAGGACACGAGAGCGGGAAGGAAGGAAAGGTACCCGCTAGTGGAACCCAGGAGAAGAAGAGTCACAAGAAGAAGGGCCCCAAGGGGCCGAACCCTTTGGCGGTCAAGAAGCCAAAGAAGATCACAGAGGACAGTGCGAAACCGAAGAGCGAGTCGCAACCGGCGGGAAGCGGGGGCGAAGGAGAGGGTGAGGGCGAAGGCCCGGCGAAGAAGAAGCGCAGAAGACGTCACAAGAACCAGCCTGGCGGCGCGGCGTCGGGCACGCCAACAAATCAGGGCGAAGCCCCGGCAGAGCAGGCAGCGGAAGGCTCGTAAGGGCTTGGAGAAAAGCATACCATAGGCGTTTCGGGAACTGTGATTGGAATGTAAGCACAACAAAAGCTATTCGATACCAATTAATGGGATATTCTTGCCACCCCAATACTCGGAGGAGGTCCCTTTGGGGTGAGTGTGTTTCTGATTCGTCTCACGACTTGCCCTGGAATTTCTCATGAACTGCAGATTGGCCCATTGGTCGGCTTCAATGCGTAGGTACTCGTACCAAGCAAGTCCTTGCTTTCCCAGACACGCAGATGGGGTCCTATCAACGGGCACAACGGGTTACTACGCTGCATTGCCATTTGCCGTTGTCTTGAAAACAGATAAAGTTCTGCGGAACAAGCCGGACGAAATGGAGCCAGGGCTGCCCATGGAAACGTTCGAAGAATGTCGTCAGTCTGCCAGAGAAGTCATCCTTCTAGGGCTGTAGCAAGGCTGGACAGAGGTCAGAGCTCTCAGTCACTGAAACAATCACTGTCGTGGTGTTGGCGGCATACACCTACATGCCTGCTATGTAATTTACAGCTGCTGCAAGTGAGCACAGTCCTTCTGCGCTGCAAGAAATTCATGTAGATAGTCCGATTCTGTCATTGGACCATCGTTTCCTCACTGGCCCTCCGAGCCGCATAGCCGGCTCTCTTCAGCGCGCGGTGGTGAGGCAAAGCGCGTGAGAGTGGTGTGGTGCGCTGTGCCGGTCGGCCCCACAGGAAATTGCACTCTAGCGGATCGTCATGGGGGAGAGGGAGGGGCCATTTCTCCTTTCACTCACCGGTCAAATTTCACTAACGGCGTACTTCATTCTGCCAGACAACAAACACGTGGAAGTCTCCCTTTCTCCATTCCCTGCCCGTCCTGCCGCCTACTTGTCGAATGTGCTTGCAGTCAGAGACTCGATAACCTCAGCACGTCTAACTGCAGCAAGTTGCTCGCTTATGCGCGCGTCGGTACACCGGGAAAACATAGGTATTCCACAGCAATTCTAATGCTAAGCCACTTACCTACTCTACGGAGTCGGTAGTTGGCCTGAGGTACTGCGCGTCGTCTTACCTACGCACCCCTCGACCAGCAAAGACCAACAACCTATTCGCTCCACACAAAAGCAACAACCCCCTCCCTCTTGCCCTGCCCTGCCTGGATATATACTATCACGTTCAGACAGCTCGCATGCTTGTGTAAAGTACGACATCACATCTCATCATGGCGGGCTCCGGCGAGTCTACCACCACAGATACCCCCAACAATTCCTCACCGCCAACGACCACCGCCGCCAACGTCGACACTGAGGCGGTCCAAAAGCTACCGAACGGTACACATGCACCGGATGTACCTGCAACACAGCAACCTTCTGCAACCACGGTTATGACAATCGAGAAGCCCGAGTTTGACGATTTCGGCCTGCCCATCAGACGATACATACCCCCACCGCCCGAAGAGACCGATCAGACGACTGACGTCCATCCCGGCCTGCAGCAGCCCGTGGACGCGCCACCACGAGAGGAAAGGAAGGTGGACGATACCGAAGAAACAAAGGCGGCTGAAGACAAACCATCAGTTGAGAATGATGCCTTGTCAGAGAGCGACGATGATGACTTCAAAGATGCACAGTCCGAGCAGCTCGCTACTGCCGCTGCCTCGGGAGTCAACTCTAACGCCCCGTCGACCCCTGTGACGTCCAACCTGGACAAGGGAGACATGAAGGACAAGCCGTTGCCGACAAGTTCCAGTAAAAAAGAGAACAAAGCTCATGGTGCCCTAAGTAACGTAGGGAAAATGGGGGAGGAGGCCGGCCAATCACCAGAGCCAGCCACCGAAATGCATACGGCGGACAAGCAGTCGATAGTGGAAGAGAAGTCGACGGAAGAGAACGCAGGCAAAGACAAGAGTGCCACAGTCAACACTGAGGCAAACCAGTCAGATGAGATGAAGCCACAGCTATCACCACCTACTGTTAAGCTGAGAGAGGAGCGGCCAGAATCTCCAGTGAAACTGGTTGACAAGGCAGATGAGCCAGGACTCAAGGGAGCCGAGCCAACACCCCCAAAGGCCCACGACCACCACAGAGACATGAGCACAGCTAGCAACGGGCTTATATCAGAATTTTCGCACCAGCAGCTGACGTCGAATAAAAAGGAGGAAGATGACAAGGAGGATGATGAATGGCAAACGATGCCATCATATGCGCCCTATGACATTTATGACGATGACAATAGGTTGGTCGCAAAGGAGTATACCGCCGAAGAAGAGGAGGAAAAGTACGGTTACGGTGGGCTCGGAGGCGCAGGGAAAGGATATACCCGGGTAGTCATGGACGACGATGTGGAATCAGCGACGAGCATGGACGACAATACCCAGTACCTCTTCAAAGAAGTTAAGGGCACAGGCATTGGCGAGGACGACAGCGAGGCACGTGATGCCGTTTCCCAGATGCAGGCGACCAAGGACCTGCTCACCGAAGGGCAGAGAGTCGCCTACGTGGGACTAACAAGGCTGGAGATCCACAACATGGTCAAAGCGGCCGAGAGTGTCGAACACACGAGGTCTACGAAGAAAGAGGTCAACATGTCCGCCGAATCAACAAAGATGTGGGGACAGAAGATGATGGTCCGCCTGTACTCGCACATGGACATTAGCTCCGCGGAGCAGATCATGGTTGAGCAGCTGAGCGACCACGGCGTCGTGCCCTCCGACTTGACGCCAATATTGATGGCTAATGCACGAGTCAAAAATCCCATGGCTGAGGATGCGCCCCCGAACTCGGGTTCCTGCTCGTCGCCAAATTCGCTCCCGCCTCCCTCGCCGGCCCTTTCTCATGACGAAATTGCCGCCGAGGCGCCCCCGCCATACGAAATTCACGAGGGAGAGGAGCTACCACCCGTCAAGACTCCGGCCCAGATGGTCACCTCTGACAAGATTGACATTGACTTGCGATGGACCGTGCTGTGCGATCTCTTCCTGCTCTTGATTGCCGACTCTGTGTATGATTGTCGGTCTAGAATACTGTTGGAGCGAGTCGGCAAGAGTCTTGGCATTGAATGGTTGGATGTTAGGAAATTTGAAAAGAAGGTCACGGATGCTCTGGAAATGCAGCAGGCGGCTGAAAAGGAAAACTGGAACGAGGACGAACATATGGAGCTTAGGAGAAAACAAGCTCTTAGGAAACGTTATATGATGATGGGTCTAGCTACAGTCGGCGGCGGCCTGGTCATCGGCTTGTCGGCTGGTCTGCTTGCTCCTGTCATCGGTGCTGGTTTGGCGGCAGGATTCACCACCATTGGAGTGACCGGAACGTCAACGTTTCTGGGAGGAGTCGGCGGAGCTGCGATCATTACGTCCAGCGCAGCAGCTTCTGGCGGTGTCATCGGTGTTCGAGCCGCGGACAGGCGAACGGGAGCCGTCAAGACGTTCGAGTATCGTCCGCTACACAATAACAAGCGGGTCCATCTTGTAGTGACAGTGGCCGGATGGATGACGGGCAAGGTGGATGACGTCCGCTTGCCGTTCAGCACTGTGGATCCCATCATGGGTGATATATACTCGGTTCATTGGGAGCCCGAAATGTTGAGAAGTATGGGTGACACCATCAACATTCTTGCGACAGAGGTAAGTCAAACAGTTCCCTGTCCTTTGCCTGGCGTATCTAACAACTGCAGGCTCTTACCCAAGGTCTTCAGCAAGTGTTGGCAAGCACCATCCTGACAAGTTTGATGGCCGCCCTGTCATTGCCAGTCGTTCTAACGAAGCTGGCGTACTTGATTGACAATCCATGGAGTGTGTCCCAGGACAGGGCTTGGGCCGCCGGTCTGATCCTGGCAGACTCTTTGATTGATAGGAACTTGGGAACACGCCCGGTCACCCTTGTTGGATACTCACTCGGATCGCGGGTGATTTTCTCCTGCCTCCTGGAGCTGGCCCGAAAGGGGGCGTACGGTGTGGTGCAGGACGTCTACCTATTCGGATCGCCCCTTATCATCAAAAAGGACGAGTACTTGCGAGCACGCACTGTTGTCCCAGGGAGATTTGTGAACGGATACAGCAGTAACGACTGGATTCTAGCTTACCTCTTCCGACTGACCGGCGGTGGCCCTCGTAGAGTAGCCGGCCTGGCCCCCATCGAAGACCTTCCTTGGATTGAGAATTTTGACGTGACGGAGTTCGTCAAAGGCCACATGGAATATCGAAAGGCTATGCCGCGTCTCCTTCGAGAATGCGGATGGCTTGTGGAGAGCGACGAGTTTAGCGAGATTGAAGACCCAGACCCGGACAACCACCAGGAGCGCCAACGTGAGCTCATCAACGAGATTGAAGAAGCCCGCAAGGAACTCGAAAGGGAAGGGCAGAAGAAGAAGAGTAGATTTTCCATCTTCGGGCGGGGGAAGAAGGCGGATAAAGAGAAGTGGGAGATTTACGAAGACTCGACCAAGGACGGAAGCAAGCCGAACCCGAGGACAGAAGATCAGGAGGGCAATAATCATGGAGTGTTGTTCGACGTGGAGGCCATGCGGGCGGAGCTAGCAAGGGAGAAGGACACATCGACGAAAGATGACCCCAAGGACTTCGAGGTGAAGGAGCTGAAGTCTACGCTTCCGCCGATGAAGCTTGACTTGAGCTCGTCCAATTCGTCGCTGAATCCGCGGGACGCCCTACGTGAAACAAAGAGCGCGTGCGCCGTACCGGGTCGTGCCTCGTACGAGACCACTGGCTCGTATTCTCACACGCCGGAGCGGACACCGACGTTCCACTCGAGCCAGATGTTCTCACCGACGCAAAGAGCCGTGTCGCCGTACCACGCAGCGCCGTCCCCGCTCGAGGAGGTCGAGATGACATTCGATACCTCGTTTCACGACCCGCCGCCGGCGCCTCGGCCTCCCCCGAAAGATGACCTCCCTGGTCGGCCGGAGATGAAATCGGCTCAGACGGCGCCCAGCATGGGAGTACCAAACCCGTGGGCAGATATTGACGATGATGACGACTTTGGTAAGGAGAAGGAGATCCAGATGACTTTTGCATAACGGAGGGACGAGATACAAGAACCTGTTTCCTTTGCTCTTTGGAAGCGGACAGATTACGACAGTCCAACATCTGGCTGCGAGGGCCATTGCTGCGCCTAAGGATGTATGCACACGCCGCGAACGAAGCGTACACATCGGATCTGTTCTGTATGAATGGGAACGCCGCCGATGTCTTGTTTGTATTTTCTTCCCCTTTTTGGGTGTCCAGCGTTGGGTTATGCTACAAAAACCGTAGACTATTCTGGTACATAATTCGTCTTTACGACGCGGAAAGTAATACTACGGATGGAGATGTAATCTCCCACATCAATTCGAAAGACAAACGAACCGTTCTCGACTATACATTACCTACATACACGAAGTAAGAGATTCGTTTAGGTCGGCACCCCCTAGTACTGCGTGCTTTGGCCATCCTATGTTGCTTTCGCCTGCAACCTTGGCTTATCGTCAAAACATGAAGCCTCCCTCGGAAGTTATTATTGGCGTCAGGGTGTTGGTTGAGCCTCTTCGTCTCCTAGCATGCACATGCGTAGTGCAGGGAAGTAACGGGGAAAAGACTTTGGATAAAGGACAGTTTGGGCCGTTGGAAGTTCACGATTGATGGGGCTGGAAGGACCGGGGGGGACCGCGAATAGCCAATGCCGTCGTTCGTCGTGTGAAGTGTAACCAAGAGGCGAGCGAGTCGCCCAGTCAGTAAGCGCGGTTGTTGGAACTTGGGGGTTTGGAGATGGCATGGCATAGGATTAGCCAGAGCCAGAGCCGGCCGGGGTGTGTGGGTCGGATCGGCAGGCAGGCAGCAAAGGGAGGGGCGGCTAGAGCGGGTTTAGATGGGACTTTGTGCCAGTGGTGATTATGGGAGGGGCAGAGGCTATCCATCAGGGGCGATAAGGCCCCCATCTCCACAGTGGGCACCAATTATTACCTCGCAAAGGTCGGAGTATGTACAGTACTTCTATTTACGCATATTTTTGCGTATGCCAGAGGTACTAGCAGTTTCTCTCTCTTTGAAGAGCCACGCTGTAAGTTAGGTAATCATGGACTCTTATCACGTGAGTGTGGTGCGGAGAAATAAGTGGAGATGGGGCCTTATTGATGGGATACCTAGTTGGGCTAGGTACCTACTAGTAGGTTAGGTTCATCTCTATTCCTGAACAGAGTTGGCGGGCATTGACTGTCGTTGCTTCGTACACTAAAGTCTCTACACATGTTTTGAGACGACAGTGCAAAGTAAGATGAACAGCTTCGGAAGAAGGATTGGTATCACCCACTCAGTCCGATATCGGCCGCATGACATTAGCGGCGTAACGCTAGCCCTTTTATGACTTCTTCTCTGCTGTCTGCCTCTAGGTAGTCACGTTGTGTACCGGTATCCGTATAGTGTACTATGTAGACCTCCTCTGCGTTTGCATATGCAGGGGGCGGGTGTCCTTTGTTTCAATTAATAGCATCACGGCTGTGCCGATGGTGCTTATTTGCTGACGGCGGGGCTAGGGCGATTTGGGACCCCCACTTATCTCCAGCCTTGCCACGAGTGAGCGAGTATCCGTACCTTGATACCTAGTCATGTATGTAGGTTACTCCCTAGGTAGGTAGTGGTGTCACTTCTCTCCTTTGAAGCGCTCCTCGCCTACAGCTGCACACCAGTGGTCGTGATTCCACTTGTCTTGTGGTGGACAAGGTGCCCGGCAACATAGGTACTGTGATGGATGGGTAACGAAAGGTCAGCCCGTCTTGTTAGGCCTGCCTCTTGCTGCTGGTTTGGCATCGCCACAACCCGGTGGCGGAGCACATTACCTACCATCTTTGGTATGGTTGCATCTCAGCACTTGCTGCTGCCGTTGTGTAGCAGCTTACTAAGTTCCTGACAATAAGGATTAGGAATGGCAGGCTGCACCTTTTGCGTTGCGAGGCAAGAGAGAGGTGAGGATGGATGATGAAAGAAACCTTGAGTCGAACTTTCTGGGGATTCGTAAACCTGGGCTGTGTGTGTTCCCTTGAACCCTCAGCACTGCATGCTAGCAAAGCTGTAGAAGCATGGCTAACCTCCTCGAGGCAATCGTCAGCGCCTCGCCGTGGCCAATTTCCTCATGAGCCAGCTGGGAGAAGGGAGAATGAGGAGCGTACGTGGTTGCTAGCGGGTAAATCCTTCTCTCCACACACATTTCTCTGCGAGGTGTGGCCTTGGCGTGTGGCTTTCTGCAGTTGGCGTAGCGCAGAGCGCCCAATCCTTGCATGTCGACATCCAGGAGATGGTTGTGTGGGTTGCGTAGTGTGTGTAAGTCGGCCCAGCTCTCCAATACCAACAATGGCCCGGTGTCTCCAGCTGAACTGTCTCGCAGCACCAACGACACCGACACCATCGCGCCCGCCCCCCCGTCAGCAAACCGACCCGACCAACGAAAAGATGCCAGCCATAGCCCCTCGTCCTTGTCTTTCAGTTTGCTCTGTCTTATTCTCATATCTACCTAGGTACCCACACTGTAGTACAAGCCGGGGGTTACTGGTGGCTTTCTTTTCTCACTCTTTCAGCCCTGCCTTCCTCACATTTTTCGCTTTCCCTTCTTCCTATTCTCGATTCTTGATTCTCAATTGTTCGGTAATAGCGTCTCTCCGCGGTTTTGTCTTCTTCGAGGTGACGAACACCTATCCGCAAGTGTGTGTTTAGGGGATTCGACACCAGCAGCGGACGAGTTGCATCGCGACTTACACGGGAAGGGTGGAAACGACGACTACGACAGGCTCGAAGGATATTTGCACCCAACGATCAAGAGTTACAGGCTGTGACGCAGCTTGGCCGTTGCAAATAAAAAGCAACGCAACTCGACATTGGATAAAAGCCATCGGATCGCCCGGCAACCCAACGCCTTTCGCGAAATGGCTCTTGCAGTGGATACACCGCATGGTGCACCGTCGACGCGAGTGTTGGTCGATGAAGCCGACGACGATATTGCCTTCGAGTCTTCTCGGCAGGCCTGGCCGACTACGCAAAATAATCCCGCCGATGGAACCGCCGCAATGCCTAAAGATAGAACTATCCATTTCAATGTCACTACGCTCGGCGGTGATAACCGTGTCATTGTGACCAGCAACGACACCCATGACATCAATTGGACGGCAAACTCTAGCGTCAAGATTACAAATGCCATCTGGCTGGGAAATATGCCTGGCCACTTCGAAGAGACCAAAGAACTATTCCCCAATGAAGCCGGCTCCTCCGAGCAGTCATCTTCAACAAGTTATTCTAGCAGCGATTTGGGTCAGCCGAGCACTAGGGCAAAGCGTGGAGAAGGAGGTAAGTGCCCATTCCTCTCCTGTTGGAAGACAAGTGTCTTGATTGACAGGCGTCTGTGTGTTCCCTTTCGAACCGCTGATATCGTAATGCAGTGAATCTTTATGGCCATAGTCTCAGTCTGCCAGTCCACGAATTATACCTCAAATATGGGGACCAGAGCATGTATATTAACATGTATATTAGCCTTATGTGGACGCACGACGATCGATCTGGTACATCGAGGAGCGGTGTTTTCACCGTCTTAAATAGCTCAGTCCCTTCTACAGACTACGATGCCACGGTACAACGGATAAAATATCTGACGGCAGGCGACGACAACGGCGATCAACTCAACGGCTTCGAAACCGACGGCGTTCCGACAGAATCGGTGCCCGGGGGCGAAGTCGAGACATCGACCCTCCCCCCGCCAACTGCCACCACCTTCCCACCAAACCCAGCCATCGGCCAAAACACAGGCAGCAATAGCGGCGGTTCTAGCCTCTCTTCTGGAACCATCGCTGGTATCGTCATCGGCTCGGTATTTGGCCTGTCTCTCATCGTATTCCTAGGCTGGTTCTTCCTCCGACAGCGCCGTCGGGCGGACCACGTCTCGAACAGCGAATACGGCTCCGGCCACGGCCCCCACAAGTACCTCGCCGATAAGGAAGCGCACGCCCGCGTCACTGAGTCGCCTCACCCCCCCTACTCGGACGACAGACAACAACCTCAACAGCAGCTGGAACAGCACCACTACCTCCACCAGGGCGGCTCGGGAGCCGCCGTCGGTGCTGCGGAACGAAGCCCTTTGACGCCGTATGGCGAGGAGGGGCACGTACCCATCACGGGGAGGTCGATGGAAGACATGACCCGGAGCGGCGTACCCTCGTCGACGCCAAACGCCGCCACGAACGTCTCGCATCTGATTGAAGATGGTATGACGGAGGAAGACATCCGCCAGCTAGAGGATGAAGAGAGGGCATTGGACGACGCAATCGAGCAGGCTGGACAGGGTCAGCGGCGAGGTTAGAAGCCGTAGCTACCGCCCCCTTTTTAGTTCGCCAAAAAGCGAGTTAATGCATAATACTCTTTTTTTATACCTCCTTTTTATCGGCGGTATAGTACTCTAGTAGACTTGTTCTTCATATATTGGGTAACGTATTCTGAGGTCAAAGCCTTCTACGTATATGACACCTCAGTCCTTCGTTGTTGGGCGCAGGGCTGTTGATACCCCATACAACAAAAGGGAAGAGGACCTGATGTATGGCATAAGGAGCTGTGTGCGTGTGTGGACATGGTTGTCAACGATACGGGGCAACGAGAGCTGTTTCCTCAAACTTTCTGCTGCTCTTGTTGCCTGCAGGCAACATCCGTGTGCCTGCAGGAGTGTTCTGCAGCCTTCCGCAGCTGCAGGTGTGTTACAGCCTATCAGAGACTGTTCTTTGTTTGTTCTAGCTATCGGTAGAGAGAAGCTCCCCCTCTCCGCTAGGAAGAGGGAATCAAGCCTCTTCCTTCTCTCATTTCTTCTACACGTCCGTTTTCTGGCATATCTGCATGAAGCGCCATGTTGAACGTGCAAGTCCATGAGGGGTGACGTCGAGACCACATGCAGTACACGTGGGGCTGCTCACGCTGTACCAGCCCAGCCCCATCAGCCAACTTCCAGAGAGATACGACCTGGATGAGTGCTGTCCAGACCTAGGCGTCCAGAGACGACGTTGAACCGGAGGATAAGGCGCCAGCTCTCGTTATCCTCCACTCCCTAATGGCAGAGAAGAAAGCAATATCTGCAAACGTGAATCGAGTTTGGGGGCGCATTTGTGGTTACACATCATGTTCCGGGCCAACGACACCGTACTGCTACAAGAGGAGGATAAGAAAGATTGTTGATCGTTCGAAAAGATACAGCTTTACCGTTCGTGCTTACATGTCTAATATACAGCTAGGGGTGGGTATAGCAATGTTTCCGCAAACCAACGATACGCTCGGCCTCGCGCCAATTTTTTCCCCCATGTTTTGTGTTTTCCCCCTTGTTCCCTTTTGTTTGCTTCTTGACTGCGGCTTCAGTCTCACATATTCTGTGCCTGCAACAGGGCTAAAAAGAGAACCGCAAGACGGCCTTTGTTATGGTTTGGAACGCAGAATTTCTGGCCGATTCCTTAGCCCTCCAGTTGCAATCCAAGAACAGAAATGTGACTCAACCCCGGTTAAAAAACCGGCCCACCATGTTGCTCGCGATGCTGCCCGCCAGACCGCCTGAGTAAAGCGCGCTTCCGGCCATGTTGGATGCGTGGCTGAACTTGTCACATCTCGAAAAGGCCATAGCGTTCATGATGGTCAGGACCAGAGCAATGACTACGGAGCCCGGGTCAGCGTGTTGTCCACTGCTTCGAAGGACGGTGTTCGCCCCCGCCGGTATAAGAAGACGGCGATCATGCTGCAATCCCCTCTGCCCCAGACAAGGACAAGGAGAGGTGGGGAAGGGTGGTCAAACTTACCAACGAGAGGCAACCACAGAAACTGCAACCGTACGAGCGCGAAAACGGCAAGCAGTACCCAAAGGATCGGCTGCGTGTAGAGTGCGAGCCAGAAGAAGCGGCTATCGGTTGGGTTGATCGTCTTGGTCCCTGGCTCGCTGCTCTCAAAGACCCATTGAGAGTCGCCCGTTTGCACGTCCACCTCGTTCCACCAACGCAACCCCACGAGTCGGCGACCGGCAATGTTCTTGAGGTAGTAGAAGTCTGCGGCGAGGAGAAGGATAGTAATGATGAAGATCATGATCCTATGAGTGAGCGTGCGGATTAGCGCCAGGTCGTTGTGTCAGGGTGACGGGTGCCTTGGCACGTGGGCTGCAAAATCGATGACTTCCCACCCTTCAGAAGGTGATCCGGACCGGAGCAGAGATTCGTCGGACGGACCCAACTGGGGCTCGAGGGGAAGGGGGTATGCGACGACGTACATGCTTCTAATGATCCACAACCCGAGGAAGTACACGAGCACACTTGCTATTCCGCGGGGCCGTGTCAGTCTGCTGGCCCTACAACCCATGCGTGAGGCTTAGGATTGACTTACATATGCGAAATGAAAGAAATGTCAACAGGGTAATAGGATGCGAGCTCAATCGCCAGCTAAGGGAGCCCGGCGCATGTTGCTGCTGTTGCGAGGGATCCATCTCGGGCGAGGTTGTTCGATCCGGCACAGTAGGTAGTGTTTAATGTCTTCAACAGTCTCGTTATTTAGTTTGACGAGCAATCAGAAACTTGGACTCGTCTGCTTCGTCTCCGTCGTTGTCGTCGTGTGCATGTCGTGGTCTTGTGGAGGAATTGTGCTTCCTGGTGTCAGGACGAGAGGGATGCCTGTTCGGAAAAGGACCAGAAACCCATTACGGTACAGCTGTCGTAATGCGCGGACCGCATAAGTGGCTTCAGCTGCCCTACACTTCTTACTGGGTCAGACCCTCTGAAGCTACGGTAAGCTGTTCGGCGGGTGGAGGCTGAATTATTCCGCCAGGGGGGCCGTTGGGTCAAAAGACCCACTTGCCTAGCACATTCAGTTGTTGCAGGGGTTCAATGGCGGTCACTCGCGGCAGATACTACAAGCTCCCTGGCATTCAGACACAATGCCTCATTACGTCATCAATCATCCCCAGCTTTGTGAACCCTGTCCTGTTCCAAATAGCCTAACCCATTGTTGGTGCTAACCACGAACTACCGAGCCCAGGTGTCAAATAACTGCGCTTGTGCATTTCGGTCCATGCCTATGATAAAAAATCACAGAGCTCCATTCTTTTGGTTCATACAAAGGTGATAGACTAGAACCACACTATCCGATAGGGTATATCTATTGTGGACAACCTATCCATTATGGCGGCCAGGTCCTCTTCAATCGTCCGCCGAGCGCTGCTTTATGGTGAATAGTGTCCAATCAGACCTGTGTGACAGCCCTGACTAACATTTATATAGTGCCCTCGTCTTCGGAAAAGATGCTCATTAAGTCGCTGGGTCTCAAGTCCGACAACGTGACATATGATCTCGAGGACTCAGTGACGCCGTTGTTGAAGTCACAAGCTCGAGGCCAACTTCGGTCTTTTCTCGAGAAGAACAATTCGCGACCGCCATCCATCACCGAACTGGCTGTACGAATTAACGCAGTAGAGACCAAATTTGCTCTAGACGACCTGACCGCTCTTGGATCATTACCCAATGTCGATGCTATCGTCGTTCCCAAAGTCAACTCTGCCGCCGACCTTACGTATGTTACCGATGTATTGCGTCATGTGGCCCCTGATAGGCATGAATCCACGTCCCGGAATCCCATCAAGCTTATCGCCTTGGTTGAATCTGCTCGATCAATCATGAATCTTTCCGAAATTTGCAAGGCATCACCGTATCTTAGCGGCCTGATATTTGCTGCTGAGGATTTTGCCCTGGATCTGTCTCTGACGAGGACGCCTTCCCTTACCGAATTCTTATATGCGCGATCCGCTATTGTTACCGCTGCCAAGGCCGCTGGTCTACCCAGCGCGATTGACCTTGTCTGCACCTCTTTTAGGGGAGATGAAGGTTTGAAGAGGTTAGAGGAAGAGTCTCTAGGGGGGAAGTCGATGGGTTTCAACGGCAAACAATGCATCCATCCCAACCAGGTGGCTCTTGTGCAGAAGCTATTTGCCCCTGGTGAAAAGGAAGTGGAAT
Organism: Colletotrichum graminicola M1.001; assembly: GCF_000149035.1. Classification (NCBI taxonomy): domain Eukaryota; kingdom Fungi; phylum Ascomycota; class Sordariomycetes; order Glomerellales; family Glomerellaceae; genus Colletotrichum; species Colletotrichum graminicola. The sequence continues at coordinate 681,911 of NW_007361016.1, read as the reverse complement.
GGGCAGTACGTGTTGCCATCGCAGATGAAAAGGCAAGCAAAGCCGGCCGTGGGGCCTGGGCTCTCAACGGCATGATGATCGATGCCCCGGTAATAGGAAAGGCGAATGCCATCATTGCCAAAGCGGAAAGATGTGATATCGACGTGTCAAGTCTTCGGGAGAAGTGGAAGGGCCAAGAGCCCGAGTAACTCTATCGGTAACAAAAGTAGTTGGGTCGCCAGAATGCATTCATCTCTTCCCGTTCGTATGTTTCTGTCCGATCAATGGACCTTTGTGGACTGGGACGTTGATAGTCCCGTGGTTGCGTAAAAAGCTCGGTCTCCAGATATGATCCTACTTTTGGGCCGTTGGCATTGGCATCGTCTCTTTGATAATAAACCCAGTCCGGTTCTCCATGGAGTTGATCGAAGCCCGAATCTCGTCTCGCCTGAGCGCTCCCTCCGACATGTTGTCCCACTGTCATTGAGAAGTCGCCTGCTCTCTGCCGATAGGCCATGTCGTACTTTTCGTCCCGCAGTGCATCTTGGTCTACTCGCGCGATGAAGTCGGCCATGCTCTCCGAGCTTTGAAGTTGCGACACATTTGACCTTGGAGCTGACCCGTGACTTTGTGCGGCGAGGGCAGAAGGATGGCCTTTCTGCTGGCTTCCTTGTAGGGTCATTTGGGGATAAGTCCATAGCTTTGAAATCGCATCTTTTTCATTGCTCGTTTCGTGGCTGTTTGAGCCCCTCGTTGGGGGTATGTTTTCGAATAAGCTTGGTCGATAGAACAGCATGCTATCTTGAGCCAGCAAGTGGTCGGTATGTCTGCTTTCGCTTGCTGAGGAGGGTGTCCGAGACACATCAAACATAGTAGACTCCGTATTTCGTACCTCTCTGTTTTGAGGCTGGGCCGCTGCCCCTTTTGCAAATTTAGGATTTAATATAGCCTCAATACGGGGCCGGACAGCGGTGATTGATTGCATGTCTATCTTATCGGGTCTTGTATATGCGGGCTCATTAATCGCGGGTGTTTCTGCCGGTGTTCTCTGAAAGAACTTCGACGGTGCTGGGGTGGGGACGTTCTCTGTGGATTGTAATCCAAAGGACGCTTGTGTGGCGGCGTCAGCTCTTTTCGGGGGAGTATTTGTCTCGCAATCCACCTCAGCAGAACAGTATGTCTGTACATTCTTTGAATGTGTATTGTTTATCACCGGTTGTGTCGGCAGTTCCGCTTTCGCCATAGCCCCTGAAGGTTTTGGGCTCTCTGAATTCTCGGGTGCCTTCGATCCACCTGCTGGCTGATAAAGTTCATTGTCCGTCATGACGCCCTTGTCAGTGTATCGGACGATGGTGGTTGGCTTCTCCAAAGTGACGTGTTGTTCATATCCCTGAAAGGTCTTGTGGTTGCACAAATCGTCAGCCTGGTGAAAACTGTCCTTGAAATTAGGATTCTTTCCCCGTAGCCCAGTTCCGCCGAATACACCGGACCGCCAAAGGGCTTCTCTGACAGTCTCAGGGGTGCTGCTAGATGAACGATCACTGTTGCCATATGATCTGGTTCTTTGGTGATTGCTGCTTGTGGACCATGTTATGTAGCTTGTAGCTTTGCTACTCGACCGGAGAGGATAAGTTGACCTGTCAGACTTGATTTGCGGAGGCTGTCGTGTCTGACCTCCCTCTAGACAGGCTTCCCCCACCATCGATCCTGTCGGAGACATCTGTGGCACAGGCCGCATGCTGTAGTCATCGAGAAGTTTTACGCCTGTTTGCCAGTTTTTCGAGTTTTCATGGTATCGCTGTTGCCCCCTTTCTTTATGTTGTCTCGTTGGCGTCTCTTTGCGACCAATAAAGGTCTCCATCTCTTCCAGTTCCCTTTCTCGCCGTTGGCTTTGTTTGGCCTGGGAGTATTTTTTCTGCTGCCAGGAAGACTTGTGTGGCGGAGGGTGCTCAAGAGAAGCCATCGAATTGAAAGCCAGTTCCTCGACTTGCACACGTCAGCAAATGTTTAGTGTCAAGTCAGCTCGGAAAAACGAACGCACCAGGCCTTGGTGACGATACACGCCCATTTTGGAAAAGCCCAGGTGTTCGGCAAGGTTGCAACTAACGTTGTCAACGAAAACTCCCATGAGTGGCTATTGGTTGCTTACTGTCAGTCTGTCATTGAGGATGACCCCCGAGCGGAACTTATCCATCACCTCTGGACCGGAAGAACTTATCTTTCTCGGTAGGTTATTGGGACGTTCTTCTCGGCCCTTCTTGCGCCTCTGCCGAACCCGTTCCTGAGTATCATATCGACCTTCCCTCGTCTTGTGCCTTGGTCGCTTCTTGAATCCTGGAGAAGGAGTACCTGATGGGCCAATGGTGTCGTTTGGTTTGGTTGAAATCGTTTTCTCTTGCCTTCTTGTCGTTTGAGGTAGCAGGGAGGGTACCCCAGCTGGGTTGACGATGATTGAGCTGTCCTGAGACCTGGTGCGTTTATGGCTTTGTCGAGGTACGTCCTCAAGAGGAAGACCGTGAGGCCTCCAGGTTGAATCATTCAAGTAGCCTTGAATTTGATGATATCCGCCCACAAGCTCGGGGAGAGCTAGATCTCTTCGACTGATCTTGGAAAGCCAGTTTTCCACCAAATCAGCACTGTTCCCTTCATCTGAAGCCAAGGCAACGCCCGAATTTCGACCCCCTCGCCTCGGGTTTGAGTTGGAACGGTACGCTGCTGTTTCTGTTCCATCGAGAGGGCTACGACGGTGGCTGAGGTGGCCATCACGATGATGTCGGTCACGACTGTGATGATACTTCACCAGACGCTGATCCATCGCACGCTGTTTCTGCGCTCCCAGGCGTCATCGGTGATCCGTGGCCCGGACTGAGACAAGAGAGAAATGGTGGTAAGCACAATCAAAACAAGATGCGTTGAAAATACTGGTTTTCCGGCCAAGGTAGAAACTGCAATGCAGGTGGGTGAACATGCAGGAAAGCTCATCCAGGTCGAGTACCCCGATGCCAACGGCATCGCCTATTTCTGGTGATCCATAACCCATGAAGGCGTCGCACTTTCTCCTCATGTTGGTCTGTCTGATACTGCCTTCTACTGGTTATTCACAAAATGGCCGAAAGAAGGAAGTGACCTTACCATCAGAGCACAGGGTAAGGTGGAACCGCCTGGGTTGTGGGAACTTCGGCTGCCGCTCTACAACGCAGAGAAAGATTTGGATGCCAAATTTTCTTGTGCAGCCAGAAATGGCAAGCATAAGCTCCTAGGCGGGAGGCCAGCATATCCCCAGCTCGTGCCAACTTCCATAGCTGCATCCTTCATGCCCACTTCTCCGTATCGACTTCGAAAGCGTTGCTACACATCTCCAAAGCAATTCGACACTACGCCTATCATGTTATTGACGATATATGCCGTTGGAAGACACGCATTCTAGAATATATTTTAACTTCAACGAGGGAAGAAATCACATACTTTACCTGGAAAGCCTTGTCGACGAGGAGAACACCAACTTGACAGCAAACATCTCATCCAAGGTCTCGGACTTGTGTCTGGCAAAGCAAACCCAAATTGTCCTATATGAAGTAAGGAGATTCTGCCATGTCGTTTGGGTACAGAACCAGCATGACACTTCAAACAGTCTCCTGGGACGGGATTTCAGCATCCACACTAGTGCGGGTAGGCATATTCTCCATCTTCAGGTTTTCCCTACGATGACTAGACATAGTTCACACACCGTCCTTTGTCGCCCCCGGGAGATTCCTCTGTTCAACTGAATGTCGCCGGTTCTACTAGGAATATCGTAGTGCTGCTGGCCCTGACTCAGCCGAGGTATGAAACGCCGCAACCTTGAATGATCGCGGGGTACGAGGCACAACGCTAAGTTTTGCTGCCGTCGCCATGGAGGGACTCGTTGGGCATTACAGCATCGCTACCTAACTTGATTTGATCTTTGGGTTGGACCACAGAAAATGACAGGGGAGGGGGAGAAACATCGGCAACGACATGTCGGCGCACTGGACATGTGGTCCATGCGATACCCAAGTTGCGGCCGTCTCAGAGCGCCAAGACATGGCACAGCTGGAAGTGACGGAACGTGTCTTGTGTCGAATACTCGGCCTGATGCTATTGATAGCACCGCCGCGGCTGCGGGGAAGCTGCACCGGATATGAGCCACCTGAGTGATGGACTGACAGCTAGATATGCAAGCCCTTGCTGATGTCTTGTCCATGGCCACATGTATTGGCTATATCGAGTAGTCTCCGCCATCGACACATGATGTGGGAACACTGTAAATGGCGACAAAAAGAAGGACTGGAACAAAGCTTCGGCCGACGACGATAACGCCGGCACGGCGGCATCTCGACCATTCCGAAGACTTGGGCTCGACATGGATTGCAGCTGTTGGTATCTGAGATCAGCCCAACCGACAATCTGCAGGGTCGCATCGTCCGTGACAACGCACGTGGCTGCAGGAGTTTCTCTCCTGGAGCAGGCCAATGCGGCATCTAGTGTGGACATAATGTGTCGGAAGCCGATCTGACGATGCTGCCCTATGCTCTGTGTTCTCTGCAAGCAACAAATTTCGAGTGGGCCTGCAAAGAAGACGCGGCAAGTTTCATCCCTATCCGTCGAGGATCTATAAGTTAATTTTAGACCGTCCCTAGCAGTTTCCAATGCCTCTGGGATATTCGGAAAGGCAACTCCGTAGTCCTTCAGGTTGCCAGCCCTGCCCGCCAGGGCACACAAAACGCATCGACGAGATAGTAATGTGGCGAAAGCCAAGAAACCGTGGTTAGAGGAGAAGCGAAGCTCCATTACCCAATTGGATATTCCTAGCTGCGTTTTTGTTTGGCCCATGCGGCATATCATGGCGGCTATAGTGTACAGTACTCCCTTGGGTATGGAGGTCAAATGTCCCACTTTTTGAAGTCCCTGGAAATGGGCTGCCCCAGGGTTCGATACATCGTTGCGTCACGTCTTGCGATTGTCCAATGCTTTCGCCGTACACCTTTGAACAGAGGGGACAGCAGCAGAGTACGGTGGGTCTTCGGAGCATGTCAATGGCTTGGCAGAGTGACCGTTTGACGCCAAATTGCACCGGGCAATCATCGGGTGAATAAGGTAAACTGCTATGTAGCAGAGGTACCGAATTTGGGGGAGGGGCACTTCATCCCCAAAACTGAATTGACGATACAACAGAGGGGTTGTGGCCACCTTTCGCGTCTCCACTACTCCGTAGATCGACCAGCTCTCTCCACCAGCATGGAGGACGTGGTCACAATTATGAAGTCGTCAACACAAATTCGCCCGCGTTGCAAAGGCAGCTATCTCCTGGACCCCCCGCTGGTGGGTGCAGTCGGGGGGTGGGGATGGTACTTCGGTGGACTCTATTGAGCGTTTTGTGTGGAGAAAAAGAGGCCGGTTGCAATCGAGCTGTCTCCCAAACGGAATGCCTTGCACGTCCACCTCGCATGAGTGTCCAACGCCGGCAACGGAAACCCGTCCCAGTGATCTGGTTGGTCGCATCTCTGCGCATGAGGAAGATCACGCAAGATGAAAGCAGGATAAAGCGAGAACGACGAGGGAAGCGGTTCGGAGGAGAAGGCCGGAACCATGAACCGCATTAGACGGTGTCAGGAACGAACTACACAACAGACCGATGCTACCACGAGCAAGCCAAGGGCTACAAGGGTAGGGCGAATGTCGTAACTCGATGACTGGGCCAGATATCTACACTGAGATTAAGCAGAAGAGAGATGCGCCTTGTCTTGCATGCAGCGGAGCACATGGGGGAATTCCAGCCGAGTCAAGAACCGGTGCCGCAGGCTCTGCAGCAACGACATGGTACGGATACCTACTCTACCTAACTACCAAGTGTGTACCTAGGTACCTCCCCACTTTCAGGAGAAGGTGGGCGTTGGAGAATCATGTTGCAGCTCCCAAGATGTTCATCTTGCTTCAAACTGGGCATGGTGGAAGGAGGCTGTGCAAAGTGTGGGGTCGGATAAGCCTGTCGCCCCTCACCCCTGTGCTGTTGATTCTTACTCTTTACACTAGTGTGGCAAGCACCTTTTAGGTAGCACCAGCACCATCGCGGTCAAGCCATGGCGGATGCGATGCAGACATGCCAATTTGTTTGGGCATCAGGATCTCCCACCCTCTCTTATTCATCCCCCGTCCCATTCTCGCCTCGTCTCTGACTCCCTCTCGTGAAATTCCTCTCTCACACGAATATCCTAGCACGCTCATGATCTGTGTCTACCTTGTATTTCCCCGGTATCAGTCTGTGCGTGAGTAAACGCCTCGACCAACTCTCATCACGGTACAAGCTACGATGTACATCGTCAGTCACATCAAGTCCTACCCACCTAAGTAATTCAGGCTGCACGAATTTTGTTCGCCTGCAGCCAGCTTGTCAGTCTTTCTCATCCGCCGTCACTTCCCTGCAACGGCTAGGTTCATGGGTTTTAAGAAGCTTTCTGTGGTCCTGGTATCTGCATCTCATCCTACCACACTTGCAGGCGCTAGGCTGGTCACTCGGACGGCTTGTGCGAGCAGACTGGGTACGATGATACATGTCGACCGGCGGGCAGCAGCGGGGTGACTCAATGTCGAGGTATGTGAGAAACGAGGCTGGTGATGATGATGATGATGATGGTATGAAGTTGTTGGACCCCAGGCCGGCCCAAAACATGGGTGTGAAGAAGCACCCTGGTACTTGAGTGGTTGCCTAGATGCAAAGTACGCAAGTACGTGCGTGCGTGCGTGCGTCTTACCGTGGCGACTTCCATGATGCCGGCCACGATGGTAGAACCCCGCGACGGCGGCGAAGACGACGATGGTATTGCGACCTCTCAAACACGCACCATACCTCAGGCGGCTCCCGCCCGGATGTAGGCCTGGCGAGGAGCCGGTACACGAAGGCCGGGTGCGTACAGGGCCGAACATGTTTAAACAAATCCGGAGACAAGCAATCAGCCTCGGCTGCCAACGTGCGTTACGGCAAGAGCAAGGACGGGAAAGGGGAGAGAGGCATCTCGGGCTTGTTTGTTTGTACAGGTGAGGGTTTTCGTCTGTTTGATGCTTGTTTGGGAGGAGCCGCTAGCTAACCCTGCTGCCACATTCATGCTCTCTGTCGAAACATTTGACGGGCGCGCTTTTTCCTTTCCCGTTTCCTTTTCCTCGTCCTTTCCTACCCCTTGTGCTGAAAAGCCGAATTTGGGGTGTGGGCGGTCCCCTCTTTATGCCCCCATGACACTGGATGGTCATGGATGTACATGGTCTTCTCATAGGTCACTTCGTCCCGGGCAGATCTCCCAGATGTCTTGGCCCTCCGTGTGCCTGAGCAGCAGCAACAGCGCCGGTATGAACAAGGAACCAAGCGACCCTGTCACCTGAGAGCTGCGGACCGACAAGTACTTCAGGTTAGATGAGGGTAAAGGCAAGGAAGGTACAGTACTTTAGTTGCACAGGTCAACCCCTTTTCCTATTATGATTTCTGCGTAGAAAATAAACGAAAAACCAAAAAAAAAAAACCATAAAAATTTCTAGTTTTTCTTTCTTGTTTTACCTAGTGACTTTAGCAGGTCAGGTCAGGTATTAGACTACCTAGCACCTAGGTAGGTAAGTCGTAAGTAGTTGCTCACCCTGGTCTTGTCCTAGATTACTGCCGCTGGATGGAGCCACCGTGACGGCGGACCCTGCGCCCATCGCATACTGTAGGTATAACAAGATGGAGGGACCAGGGACGTGATTCGGATGGCTGGACGCGGAAGTTGGGCAGATAACGCGCACCTGCACCTGTCCTTACTGAACCTCGTCTTTCTGCCTGCTGCCATTGCCACCACCGTTGTCTTGTCATCAAGGGGCCATCACTTACTTGCTTTCCTTTCTCTTTGGTTCCGATCCTTTTTGCCATCTTTGCGTGCTCTACTCCGTACTCTCCCCCACTCCGTTCTCTGGGGTTTCCCTATCATCTTTGCATCAGCAACAAAAAACCAAGGAATTCTACTAAAGAGCCATATATACAAAGAAATCGGGAAAGACAGGTACGTCTCCGGGTAGCCCCAGCCCAGGCATTTCCCTTTCACGTCTTGTCGCCTTTTCCTTCTGACTGTCTTGTAATTTTTTTTATTGGATTGGTACTCGTTCTTGTTTGTTCCTTCCGCTCAGTTGTTGTCGTCTTTCCTGCTGAGGGCTAGCCCGACAGCGGTTCGTCCCTTCAGGTACCTTGTCGGGTCATTAATGAAGGGCAGTACATGCAACCGTCATTCCTTGTTCTCCTCGGAACCAGGGACAGTAAATCCTCTCTCTCCTCCACCCCTCCCTTCTGCCCCCTCCCATCCTCCACCTGCCCCGACTCGCTGGACCCCTCCATGTCCCGCCGCCACGAGCTTGTTCCCATACGTGCCCCGTTCCACGTTCCCCCCTCCTAAGGCCCGATTGCAGCAAGAAACCGGCGGCGGCGACGGCGACGACGGAATCATGGGCGATTGCTGGCTAGGGAGAAGCTGGAAGCTGCCTGAGCTGTTACCTCCTGCGTCTTTCTTCTGCAATCCCGCGGTTCCACCCCCTCCCCTTCCCTCGTTTTGCTCCTACCTTGCCTAACCTTTCCTCAATCCACCCCGCCTACCTCACCTTCCTGGCACCGTCGTCCTATCCTGTCTCGTCCAGTCACTTGCCTTCCACTTCCACTCCTACTCCCACTCCCACACACTCATACACCACAAACCTTACCTGCTTTGCCTTGGGGCCTATTTTTTTTTTGCACTGCCTCAACGCCCTTTCCTCCATCCATTCAAAAATTTCCCGCTAGGCAAGTAGCACTCACTTCCTTTCTTTTCCCCTCAAGCTGGCCTTTCACATATTCTCTCACCTTCACCCCTCCCCTTTTTCGATCCATCGAGCCCAGACATCCAAACCTGACGTCTGTCAACCGCCATCACCACCAGCCCGCCATATTCCAACCTCTAGGTTCGTATCTTGCCCTCGCTCCTCATTCCCCTTCTCTCTCTTCCAAAACACAATACACAACCTACACAATTACGCGCACGCCAACCCTTTTTTATTCGACTCCGTTGCTGCCCTCTGCCTCATTGTATCACCCGCCATCCCGCTTGACTATCGTACGTTTGCTTTGTCGCCTCTGCTGGTCTGCTTTGTGCGCCATCATCAAATGACAAAGGCAGCCTTCCAACACAGCCTCCTCCCTTTGCTGCGCAAGTGGACGCAGGCCCGCTAGATTCGGCTTGGCTCTTCGACTGGGAAGTCTCGAAAAGAGAGCCATTTGCGTCCCCCGTTTCCTTTGCTCGTCTAGACCCCGCTTGGCGCCACGCGAGACCACTTACATTTATACATCGCAATCTCCCTCGAACTTTTTCTGTCAGACAGTTCCTAACCCGACCAGACAGAGACCATCAGCTCTTTCGTAAAAAAACAACAAAAAAAATCCATCAAAATGTCCAAGCTCTTTATTGGGTATGTTCCCCCTACACTGGCACATCCAACGACGTCAAGCATGCCAAACGAGCTTTTGCTGACAAGACGTCCTCCAGCGGCCTCGCATGGCACACTGAGGAAGGCACCCTCAGACAGAAGTTCGAGGAGTTCGGTGCCGTTGAGGAAGCTGTAAGTACTGATCGTCCGTTCCGCACAGAAAACATTTAGAGTGGCATTGTCGTCGACCTTGGAGAGATACTTTCCCCCCCAACCGTCACGCAAAATAAAGAAAAGAAAGAAGATAGAGAGAGAGAGAGATCTGACCCGTATTTCTTCCATTCTTGAAGGTTGTTGTAAAGGACCGCGACACTGGCCGCAGCCGTGGATTCGGCTTCGTCCGTTACACCCAGGATGGAGATGCCCAGAAGGCCATTTCCGCCATGAACAATGTCGAGTACGCTGCCTTTGCAAAACTACTTTCCATTGCTAGCTTGTCCCGGCGCAATGAATATGCGGCGAGATCGTTCAACTGACAAGATTTCGATAGGTTTGATGGGCGCACCATCCGTGTTGACAAGGCTTCCGACAACGGTCCCCGTGGCGGCGGCGGCGGCTTCCGTGGCGGCTTCGGTGGTGGACGCGGCGGCTACGGCGGCGCTCCCCCTGTGCCCTATGGCGCCGCGCCCGGCGGATACCCGGTTGGCGTTCCCAACATGTACCAGCAGCAACAGCCGGCCTACGGCCGCGGTTACCCCCCTCAGCAGCCATACGGTGCCCCTCCTCAGGGTAAGTTGGTTCTCTGAAATCCAATCGTCCAACTTGACCGCTAACGCTTCCTTCGTAGACGGTGGTTACGCCCCTCAAGCTCCTTACGGATACCAGGACCCGTCTCAGCAGCCCCAGGGCGGTCGAGGCTATTAGTGCTCGATAGATTTCGGAGATTCGTTGCCCGCTAGTTGTCGATATTGGCAACTCGGGATCACGCGGCCAGGAGAAGTTGCCGACGATACCTCCTCCGAGTCTGACAGACGTTCGTGTGCGCGCCCGTTGGTTCGATCGAGCATTGGTGATATTCTTCGCTGCAACACAATACCCGGTTCTACTGTTGCACTGGATCTCTGGAAAATTAAAACCCCAACCCACGGTCAAGGGTTGGTGACGGCCTAGTCTTCTCTCAAATGGAATGGTTTTCTGCTTCTGTCTTCACCGACCTTTACCTCTGTTCGATATTGTTGGTTGTTGCCAATGTTTGATGTTGCCGGGTACTTTGTGATGCTTGTCCCCCCTGTGGTTCTGCGCGGAGTGAAGAGGAGAAACACCTCCAAATGGTCTCGGAAGCCGACGGGATTGTGATCTAAGGCTATTTGTCTTCATGTTTGTCTATGATGCGTTTAGAACAACAGGGTGTGGGTGAGATTCGTTGATTGACATGGTTCCAAGGTAATGGCATGATGGGACATGGAGGTAAATATGACAAGGGCGGTTCCAGAAAGATGCAAATGAATGTGCAGATAAACTCTTCACTCTGCCTTCTCTGTCTCTTCCTGCTCTATGACACTGGTTTCTCGTTGGAAGTTGTTGCCGACGGCTGATGGCGGAGGTGGCCGAGACGAAACCACGTCGCCGGACGCCTCTTGCTCGGCGGCGATGATAGCCCGGACTCGGTTGGAGAGGTCGGTGATGTGGACGTCGCCGCTCTCGGGTCCCAGCCCGTCTAGAGCTTTCTCGAGGCCGAGGAGGTAGTCGATATTCAGTCCACTCGGACCACGGCTCTTGCGGATATGGGCAGCCAGAGCCTGGGGATCCTGGGGGCCGACGAACTGGTCATTGTCTGGAGTGCCAATGTACACAAGAGTACGGATGGACTCGGAGCCGTCGGCCGGGTAGAAGGGGGCGTAATGAATGGTGTAACCATTGATCTCGCGGATATCGAGGTAGTCCTTGACCTCGGCGACCTTGTCAGCCTTGATGCGGTAAGCGACGCCCCATACGCGGTCAGGAGCTGAATCGTGGTGGTCGGTCAGCTGCTCCCAAAATGAACGCTCGATGAGGGTGACGACACGGCCTGGTGCCTCTGGTGTGCCCCTGTGGTCTTGACTGATTATGGGGTTAGATATCTCAGTAGAAGAACAGAGGGCAAGCGTGGCGTAGCCCTTTGGAGGTGGGGTGTTCACCTTGCCTGTCGAGGAGGGATCAGCAAGATGAAATAGGACCAGCCGACGCACAACATGTAGTGGAAACAAGCATTGGGGACGGCGGACACTATAGAGGTAACAGAGCCTCACGTTCCGTGGGGCAGGATAAGAATAGTACGCCAGGGGGGGGTCGAGGGAGAGAAATAGAGGGGTATGGGAGACGAACTTGCCAAAAGCGACGGACATATCCCGTTACCCAACCAGGGATTCTCCTATCTGTGGGGTGTAAGAAGACACAGATCAGCCGGCAGCTCGGATAACGGCTAGAAAGGGAGGGGAGAGGGGCGGAAGGGGGAGGCTAACCGAAGTGTGGCGGAGGCTTCCATATCAAACTCCTGGGGGACGGGGGTTGTAGCGTTAGAACCAACATACTTAAGGCCTGCCTGTAGCAGGGATGGGTGCGGGATGGTGGGAGGTGAAAGACAAGAATCAACCAAGAGAGATGGGTAGTTATCGGAAACCCCAAGAGGTTGGAAGGATCGAGGACTTACCCATAACCATACAGCCAGAACTCGCCGCTGTCGGTGGAGTGGTCGTTGCTGGTCATGCCGGATGTCGTAGGGCTGGCGTGATTTTGGGGGAGAATGCTCAGGCGTGGGCAGAGGAGGGGAAGGTATGAAGAATGTCCGAAAGCCGAACTGCTGACTTCCCGTTGGGTTCAGAGAGAGAATACAAAGTCTTGTATCTGGTATGAGCAATTTTCTATAAACCTAGAATGGAGTCTTCAAGCAAATCAGTCATACTGTAGTTGAACTCGTCGGGGATCTGCACGTGACACTGAAAGCGGTAGAAGCAGCTCGTTGATCCATCTTGGATCTCAGGCACTTGCCTGGCTGCAAGATGAACCCAACGTAGTGAAAGCCGTCAGTGACAACCAAGAGCTCCAAAGTGCAACTGTCAAGGCGCCGTGGTGCGAGTTCCCTCAAAGGAGAATGTGTGCACATATTGGGCGTTGGTAGATAAACCATGTATGTGAAACGGAGAGGAGTGAGGAAGAAACATGAGAAGAGGTGGTAGTGGAGGGATGGTGAAAATCGCAGTAGACGGAAAAGCCACGCAGGGAAGGGACGTGTGATCTGAAATGTTCCGATGGTTCGCTTGGGGGGAGAGAAGGGGTCAAAGTACGTACGTTGAAGAGGGGAGAGGGAGAAATACGGGGGGACGGAGGGGGAACAGTTCAATGTGTTCGTAAAGGTTGGGCGAGAGACGGGTTGAGGGCCGCGAATCTGCAAAAGCTGGAAAGCATACGCAATCCCGCTTGCCGGCGTCCCGTGCTGGAGGCTCGGCGTTCTAGGGAGGGGTCGTGTTGGTGCTGGGGCTGTGGTGGGGCGGGATTGGAGGTATGTGGGGGGGACGCTGGAAGGAAAGGATGGATGTTGGAGCGGCACGGCTGGTGCTCTTCACGAGGCGGTCACGCTTCATACAACAGACTACCTAGGTAAAGAGGACGAGGACGAGGACGAGGAGGTGGCTGTTCAATGTGTCTAGCCCACTACACCAAAACCACTCACAGATATGAGGGGCCGTCGAGGCTGAAAATGGCGTCTGCCCACTTGCCAGGGGATTTCATGTGTGCTAGCAAGCCGAATTGACCTCGACAAATTAAGCTTAAACGGGGATACGACGAGGACTAGTCGACCACCTCATACCTAATTACTCGACAACGTTGTCATACCGTCCCGCCGAGCGTGGTGTGTGTGCTGGATGGCAAGGTGAATGGATGGACGGATGTCTTTTACTGTTCCTACCTTACCTAGCTAGGTAGCTACCGCGAAGTATCAAAGGTACCTAGGTAGGTAGGTATGCATCTACATTGTAGGTAGGCACCTAGTGTGCAGATAGCCTGTCGGGCGCGTGTGTCTGATGATCGGGAGTGAGACTGTCAGTCAGTGAAGCGGCGGGGGTGGAAAGCGATAATGCCGGATCACTGCCGCGGTTCCAGGCTGAGTTGAGGTGCTCCGAACCCTTCGGCTTCGCCATCTGTATCTGTCATCGTATCAAGGCCCGGTTCCGAGACGATGAAAAATACCCCTTGGACCCTTTTGGACCCGTTTAGTGGATACATCATACCGAATCGAGGGCCAACCGACGCTTGTCGCCGTTGAAGATACTTACAATACACATAGGGCTTATCCGGGCGCTACGCGCTCAGAGGTACACGGGGCAAGTAGTAATAGGTAATAATTACCAAAAGAAAAAAAGAAGAATAAAAAAGTACAACTACTGGCACCGAAACCTAAAACTAAACTGCCCACCCCTTCTACACCTGAGCCGCCTTGCCGGGTATGCCGTCAACGGTGTTCTCCGTGTTAAGTTGCTTTCTTCATTGAGAGTTCGTTGACGTTGTGCCCTCGACAGAACGGACGGTGTGGCGGGGTCACCAAGCTTCCGGGGAGAGTTAGGATGAGTATTCCCGGACACAATTCGCTGTCCACATCCCGGCTACCCCCTTCTTCTTCTTCCTTGCCGCTTGCTTCCCTGTGACTTACGTCTGGGTCCCGAGGAGCGACTGGTGTCAACATCGCCACATGGATCGTATACCTGTGTGATACCCAATGTTTTTTCTTGTCTCATTGGCTGTCATTGAGGGTTTATCCTGCATCCGCAGAAAAGCAGCTTTTCGCAAAAGCGAATCTTGTCCACCCATCTTTGGTTACAGTTGGTGCCGTTATACCGTTTTGCGCATTGTACATTCTTTCTCTCCCCTCCCCTCTTGACACGACGCAACGCCCAAACGCCCCGACTCATACACCGAGGCCGTCCTCGCCATTGCTTCCCTGCGTCGTTGCCTCCCGTGCCATATTGCGCCCCAGAAGCTGCTGTCCGGTTCCATTTTCCGAGCGCAATTCCAAGGCCAGAAAAACCTCTCGTCCATCCTCCGCCATCTGCTGATGTTCCTTTCACCTCCAAGGAAAGAAAAGAGCCGTCTTGCCCCAAAACTGACGCCGAAGATTATTGCACTAGCAAAACCAAAGTCAAACTCAGCCTAAGCCTTACATCACACCGAAGGTGCGGCTGAACCCCCCTCTCTAGCTATCTCGTTGCGAGCAGCGAGCCCGATTGGCACTCCCACAGCCTCCACCGCGGCGGCCTAACACACACGTAGCCGCATGCTCGCCTAGCGTGCCGACTGCCGCCTGACGTTGAGTCGTGGTCCCCTGTCTCGCCTCGACATACCTACTAGCTAGGTACTCCAGCTCCCCCCTTCTCTCTCTCTTCAGCCCCCAGTAACCCCCCACCCAGCAACTTCATATAATCCAGCACAATCGAGTCGTCCCCAAATATTGGTTTCCTCCTTTTTCCTTAGATTCGATTGCCCAACCTTCGCATCAGGATCACAATGGCATACAACAGACCCTACAACCCCGACGAACTTCCAAGGTATGTTTCACGAGGTTCACCAGGAGTCCTCCTAGCCCCTAACCCAATTTCTTTTGCCCTGCCGTGCTAACCCCCTCCTCAGGTTCGCAGAACCCGAGCACGTACGTTGCCTACCCTCCTCGGCCTCCAGCTCACATGGCACTCCCGCCGCTCCTCCAAACCATCCCCTCGGTTCCATGCGCGCAACAATGAATCGTCGACAGATAAACTGACTCTCCCATCACAGAAAGGCGGCGCTGCCCCGAAGCCTTCCCAGCCGCCTGCCCCTCAAACCCGTTACGAGAGCAAGCCCCCTCCGCCGGCCCCGCGTGACGACTACCACCGTCCCGATCCTCGGAACGACCATCGTCGACCGAACCCTAACGCCATGTACGGCGTCAGCTCTCCTCCCCCGACGGGCGGTCCGCGCCCGACTGCCCATCACCGACCTCCGCCCAACTCAAGACCACCTCCGTCTCCTGCCCCTGATGCCTCTGCCGATGGCGCCGACCCAACTCTTTTGCCTCTCTTCCGAGCTGTCGATAAGGATGGTAAGTGCTGCCACTGCTGCTGTCACTACCCAGGGGTCGTCGACTAATAGGAACCCCCAGGTACCGGTCAGCTTTCCGAGCGCGAACTGTCGACCGCCCTTGTCAACGGCGACTGGACTGCTTTCGACCAGCAGACGGTACGCATGATGATTCGCATGTTTGACTCTGACCGCAGCGGCACCATCGGTTTCGCCGAGTTCTGCGGACTCTGGTCCTTTCTAGCCTCGTGGCGCACGCTCTTCGACCGTTTTGACGCAGACCGCTCTGGTAATATCTCGCTCCCCGAGTTCAGCAACGCCCTGGTCGCCTTTCGCTACCGTCTGAGCCCCGGCTTCGTTGAGCTCCTATTTCGCACGTACGACAAGCGCGGTGAAGGCGTAATGTCCTTCGACCTCTTCGTCCAGGCCTGCATCTCGCTCAAGCGCATGACAGATGTCTTCAAGAAGTACGACGACGATAGGGACGGCTATATCACCCTTAGCTTCGAGGACTTTTTAACGGAGATTCTCAAGCAGCTCAAGTAGGAGCGGGGCAGTAGGAGATATAGACAAAAGGTCGCAATAGCGCTCATGCCACGGAACTTAGACGAGTGTACAGCTGGGTGCATGGCCTGTGAGGAAGAATGGGGAACCTATAGCATCGAGTTCGCTGGTTTGGAACGATGACGTAGAAGTATACTCGGGAGATGCGCGCCTCCGCGATGAGAGGGGTATGCCTCGTTTTGCATGGGAAATTTAGATACCCTGGGTGGAACGGGTGTGTAGGTAATGTGGGGAGGGATCTTTGGGATTAGAAAGCGACACTCTGTCCTTAATGGGCGCGGTCTCTTTGTATCCCAATTACATAGTAGGGAATTTATCTGGAAATAGCCAAATTTGGAAGTTTTCTCGGCCCTGGATGTTCCCCGCTTCGATTCCTTTCCCCGGTCAAGATTTCAGTCATTCGAGGTAAGTTTGGATGACCACCCTGGACAGTCTTCTTAATATAGCGATGAAAGGCAAATCCATCAGGGATGATTCTTACAGGCCTGGCGGATGGTAAAGTATACTATCGTCCCAACGGCTTCACGTCACGGCTGCAGTTCCTGCCCAGTCCGTTACGGTAGTGCTGGTTCTGAGCCTCTTGCGTGTGTGACTGCGTTGGAGTATGCGGCAACGATTCTTTCTTATGGTGTGGCATTTTACAATGTTCGGGCCGGTTTCCTATAAGTGGTGGTGGATGGCGGGGATAGAGCCCACGATGCACGGTGACTGCATATGGAGGCGGCAGTACGCGGTGTAGCCCGCAGCAAGGGTCATCAAGACGGTGATGATGGAGCATGGCGACTGGGCAAGAGGCGCCTCTATCTATCCCTTGGATGAGAGGGTACTGTGCTCGACCATGGATAGGCATGACGGGACGACGCGCGTGAATGCGGACAAGGAACGGCGGGAAATCATTAGCAAAGACGAATCGAGTTTCCCCTATGTCGTGACTTGATATGAGTGCAATGGGGTGGCATATATCGAAGAAGGGTAACTCGGTTGATGTCAAACCCCCATGATACTTGATCCAGATTATATCGACCGTGGAACCAACCGGGGCATGCGATCCGTTTCGGACTTTAAACTCATTGGACGTACCGTCTAGTCTTCAAGTGACACCGTTATGGCTTGGCCTTGACTACTGGGCAGAAAGAATCAAGCAAATGAGGAGGGAAACAGGATCTGTCTGCCCGCAATATCCTATCACGAGTTATCATCCACCAGGGTCCAAAACAGAAAGAAGAAAACCACAAGCAGTGATGGTACTCAGAGTGACGGTGTCTTTTTTCTCAGAATTCACATTGATAAGTTCTATTAAGAGGTCGGCCTGATTTGCTTGGCTCCTCAGTTTACTGTAGTCTTATTGATATGCGCCTACCCGCATATCCCAAAGCATCAATCAAACCCAGCCCAACGCCAGAGGTGCCGCCGTCCTGGGCAAACATCGTCTGTCTTATCCACGAGAAGAAAAGCAACCTAAACTCCGTTTTACGTTCCGCATATGGCCATACTGTGTCTTGGGCTATTCATCCCAGACATCATTCTTTCCCGAGGGTATCTTCATGTTGATCGTATCCCTACTCCTCAAGCCCCTCTCCGCGTCACCAAAGAAGTGAGAGGCTTGGTCGAGTGCCCAAGCCGCGAAACACCTCACAAAAAGACAAAATAGCGGAGCAGTTCCGCTAGGCCCGGGTTCATCGGCGAGGCCCATACTTGGCCGCCGTGTCGACCGGTGCCAACCCCCGCCCCCTCTCCCGCCCCTTAGGTGTCTTTCCTATCTCGGGCAGTTTCCAAGACATGGGCAACGCCCGTGCCGCGGACTCGACGTTCCACACGCCCTCGCCGGTCATCGCAACCTCCTCGCCCACCCCGAGGACAAGCACCTCGGTTCCCTTGCCCTCCTTCTCCCCGTCACCGGTCTTCTCCCAACGACCGTGTCTGTCGCCGCGCTTCTGGCCAGACGACGACGGGGCAGCAACCTGTTTTTGTGTGTACCTCTTCGTCTTCAGCATTTTCGTCACCAGCCCCTTGACGTCTTTGTCGCCGTCGTGCGTGCTCACCCAGGCTGTGGCCCCCAGCGCCGCCGCCGTCTCCTGACCCGCCGGCATGCCCGTCGAAATATTGCCGCCGAGCCACCACGGGTTCGACACCGTGTCAAAGCAATGCAAGAGAGCCGTCAGAGGCAGCGCCGCTTCGGCCTTCAGATGAGTATCGGCGTATTTCTCGAGGCAGCGGTACGAAATGCCGTGTGGCGAGAAGATGACGGAGACAGCCCTGTCGCGGGCGTCTGGGATCGGCGTGGCGAGGGTACCGGAGCGGACGGAGCGCAGGGATCTGCTGCTTGGTGTCTCCGGGGGCGTTGGAGGGCTGAGGTATACTGGTGCGTTTCTGGACTTTTTATGCGAGGCCATTGCGACCTGGGACCTGATGAGGCTCAACTGCTGAGAGACTGGCGTCTCTGGGGGCGTCGATAGGTGGGGGAATCTCGGCCAAGTCGGCGGGGGCCGATACGTGATTCCAATGGCGGCGTGTAATCCCTTGAAATCCCTGCGTTGTGGAATGAAGGCAACCGTCACCTCGCCAGGCTCACCGCCGGGCGAGAAGGGAGGGACCTTCACCCTGACCACTGACTGCTTCTTCCCAGTTGCCCGTGGGTCCTCCCATCGCGGAACAGTGTGCACCTTGTCCGCGTCGAAGTACTTCCAGCTCCGGATTATCTTGGCCGCCGCGGGTTCAGCTAAAATCAGCGTTCGAGTCCCGCTGGCGGGCAGTTGTCGGAGTGTTGCTTCGTTGCAGTGGTCGCTCTTGTGCTGGCTTATAATGACGAGATCAGGTTCCGGTAGGTGTTGTAGGGAACAAACGCATGGGCACTCTTTATGCGTCGCGGTTGCGAGTATGGAGTGGAACATGGTGGATGGTCCTGTGATCCATGGATCCAAGAGGACCCGGAACGGCCTTGCAGTGATGCCCGGCGTTGACTCAGGGACGATGGGTTCAAAGGTCAATAAAAACGAGGCATCGGCATTGAGCTGCTTGACAGTCAACGCCATGGTTCAGACTCATCAACGAGGAAGAAATGTATAAGACAATATGGACGTTCAACCGCACAACAGTCAAGCGCAGATAGTGAACTACCGCAGAACAATATCTTGCGCCTACAAGAACACGATCATGTACAGAAAAGGAGGCGAGACGGTTGGATATGTGCCATGCTGATGGCAACATTTGGGGTCAGGGGGGGTACGCAACTCTGGGGATCTGCTACGATGAACGATCGGACGCGACCAAGACCTCCAGGGCAACACGAGGCGAGTTCAGGAAGCTTTCCATGGGAAGATTAGAAACATGGTCCCTGTAACGCCAGTCCGGTAGGCTACGACGGTGTGGATGAGGAGGCCAGAGCATCGCGGTCGGATATTTTTACCAGATCAACAGCCCGAGTAAGGGTAGGTTAACGCGAGCTGCCCAGACTGCCGAGGGTCCGACCGATGTTAGAATGACGACTACGGATACTGTGGGCGACTGCTTGGCAAAAATCTGCAAATGAGGTTGCCAAGTTCGGTCAAGGTCGGAGGCTGAAACTGTCGAGGCTGCCACCTTTTTGGTCTAGAAACTGGAGCGCGTCCCCTTGCAGATTCCGAGGAGACAATCTCATCAGTGCAGAGTCAGACCGATCCCACGAAGCTCCGTCGGTGGCCCCATCGTTATTATTGCCAATCACTGGTCGCAAACCTATTAGGGCGGCGCCGAAGCATTCAACTTCTTTCTTGAGTTTCTTCTGTTTCTTGGTAACCAAGACGCACCACGACCGTCTGTGCGCGACACCCCGAGGGGCTGATCAACGAGGACCTGTGACAAGTCTGTTTGGGATCCTGGACTTGGGGGGTTGTGATTGGATGTGACCAATTTCGGACGATATTGACAATCGAAACCTGGGGCGGGTTTGAGCAAGCTGAGTCGGCTAGCTAATTAGTTGATAAGATGGCAGCTTGGCCGCTGTTCGTGTTTAAAGGATGGCACAGCCAGTGGGAAATTGTCGACGAGACCTTGTGTGATGTGTTCTTCTGCAACTCATGCAGGATTGACAGCCGGCTGCAGCGGCTCTAGCGGTTCCGGCTGCCTCAACCCCTAACAAGGCAAGGGATGATCCATTGTATCATGTGTCTGGCCAGCTGTCTGGACCGGAAAGACCACTGTAGTCGGGAGTAATGAGACGACATATCCATCCGGGACAGAAGATGGCGTTAACAGTCAAAGACCAGAGTTTGCTTCTGGAGTTGGCGGTTGCAAAGAACCTTCATGACGTCGGCATACAGCTTCGTCCGCAACCAAGGGAAGTACATGTGGGTGTCTGCTCGCATGAAGGGTTTCTGCGTTGCTGAATGGCGTCACGGTCTGTTCTCCAACTCCTTTTGGGCTGGCCTCTGATTGCGAAATGAATGCAGTCAGGGTTATCCTGTGTCTCTGTGGTCGAGACGAATGAGTTGAGCCTGTGCCTGGAGGTGTGGGAGGATGTTTGAAGTGTTGCCCCTCCTGTACTGTGTTTCAGAGACTGACACAACACAGTGCTGACATAGAGAGTTGGTCCGGTTCCTCTTACTTGCCATCACCCCTGAGGCTTGGCCAAGCTCTTACGGAATAGATACGGCGACAATGACGAGGTTGAGAGGCTACTACAACCGTCGCAGACGGAGTCGGCGTTTCCGACAAGACAGTCTCTCGATTGGCCGCCATGTCTCGGAAGCCAGGGAGCAAATAAGAACCAGAGCCTAGAAGTCGGCTTGTCTAGTAGGCAAGAAGCTAATGGCGTGGAGAAGAAATGAAGCCAGCATGTGACGGACACCAGAGACGGTAGACCCTTCCGATCCATCCTACACTACATTGGCCAACTCGCGTCCTCGAACTCACTAGGTAGTAGCTGTTGCAGCCAGAGAACCCAGAGAGCGCTCCCAATGCTACCGCTCTGTGGGCTGATTCGCCGACGCCAACCATATCAGACCAGTTCTCGTGGTGTCGAAGACCAATGAGAGCCACTGAACCGAAGCCTGCTAATAAAATTGGTGGAGCAAGCCTTTGTAGGGGGAGTGCCTAGAGAGGGTCATTCGCAAGCAAGTCTGCTTTTCCAGGTCCGTGTTGCATTTTAGTTCGGGGCAATACCCTCTGGAAACAAAGTCGAAGGATGGGGAAAAGGAAAGCTGGAAGACCGAGAATTGCTAGCTGCTAGCTGCCTAACATGGCTCGAGAATGAAGCTTCTGGAGGCTCGGTTGAAAGGTAACCTTGCTGCTATGGAATTCTTGGAGGAGCTTTATCGTCGAAGCTGTCCCTGGCATGTGGTTGGTGGTTTCTTATCAGTAGCGGAGACGCCTTGCAGGCAAAGGGTGGCAGAAAGGCGGGGTTGATTCACCGCTTTCTTCACTTCCTTGACCACCCAAGATCAAGCTCATTGCTCTCAGGCAGGTTGGTCTCGGTCTGAACCCATCTCGGCATCCACGAAACCAGTCGGACTGCTGCGGCAAGGTACCTAGATAACCTACCTTGGGCCAACGTAGCCAAAGTCCCAACCCACCAAGAGCGTAGCCGCTGGCGGTCTAGGGAAGCGTTGCAACGTTCCGTGGGCCGACGCGAGATGGGCCCCCAATTTGGTCTGGTTTGAGGGTCTCGACTTGTTCGTACGCTAGGTACTCCACGATTCGAGATGCTTGTCTGTTGCATCAAAAGACCGAATGACTCTGTGCCCGTACCCAGAGACGGGTTGAGGTTGATACCACCGCGAACCCTGTGACCAATCATTGCTTCTTTCTTGAAGAAACCAACGAAAACGGAGGACAGAAGGACGCACAGTCCGGCGGAAGCAGCGTGATGTCACTTCGGTGGTCCAAGGGAGGATGTAATGAGAGATCTCCGCTTTTTCTGCAAGTGCTGTCTGCCCTTTTTTTTTTTTTTTTTTCCCTGTCTTCCAAATTATAATTTGCAGTCTCACCCGTGAACCAGGGTCCACGGAGTGGGATGTGGCAAGGGGGAAAGAGAGAAAAAGCCATTTTGCAAGGTAAAGACAGAGTGTAATTGGCCCGCTCATTGGTTCACCGATTTGAACTTAGCGATGGTTCCTACGTAGTCATCCGCAATGCCGTATCTATCACCAGACGCCTACCTCTATAAGTGAGGTGAGACATGGTTTGACATTGCCAACCCAATGAGAAAAGGACTCGACAAACCTCGAAAACAGAAGCCGAAGAGATAGGGGCGCAAGGGAGGCACTTATCTGAACAAGGCTAGGGTTTGGACTTGAGCCACGTTCTTTG
Source organism: Colletotrichum graminicola M1.001 (assembly GCF_000149035.1). Lineage (NCBI taxonomy): Eukaryota > Fungi > Ascomycota > Sordariomycetes > Glomerellales > Glomerellaceae > Colletotrichum > Colletotrichum graminicola. Next base: position 659,567 of record NW_007361016.1, on the reverse strand, counting down.
AGCAGATACCGCCTCGGTGAAAAGCCGTGGTTTCGGGTTGTCAATGTCAGCTTTGGCCTATTTCCAAAGAGGTTGGTTGGAGAGCAAGGAACAAAGTGGAGCGACCCCAGCTGTTTCCCCCCCTTTCCCGTTCCCCCTTCCTTTTCTGGTGCAGACCTTCGGCATATGATTTTGGAGAGGCGCAGGTTTGGAGTAACATGTATCCGTACTTTATCAGTCTCTCCGGTCGGGGGTTTCGCTCTCTTTCTGCTGCCGTACAGTCGAATCTGCTGAGTGGTGATAGGTCGAGAGGAAGGTTGAACGCGAGGGGACTGGAGGGTCCCCCCTCGTGCCGAAAGTGGGGACCTCCCCGGTCATACCCGGTACGTACCTGCCTTGCCTTAGCTTTGCTCGCCACCCAATCCGAGGAGCGGAAGATGAAGAAGCGAGAAGAGCAAAAGCCCGGAGAGAAGGAAGGCAAGGTAGACAAGGTACACTGCACTTCAAGTTAGGTAGAGTAGGTACCTACCTAACCCAGGCGGGCGGGAATGGCAACGTCTTGACAAGCAGGGTGACTTGGATGGAAAAGGCAGGTTGACGTGCTGAAGAGCCCTGCGGCATCCTAGCATTTCAACATGGCAGGAACATGGCAAGGGAAAGAGAAGAGAGAAAAAAACAGCAATAGAAAAAATCGAGAACCCCCTTTGAAGAAGCTGTTCTACGTCTGACAGACAGCCACCCCGTCACTCTGTCGATACGATACCACAGAGTAATCCACTTACATCCGCATCATGATCCACATCCACGCACGCATCACAGTCTCATCCGCCAGTGTCGGTCGACCCCTGCCTCTGGCTCTCCACCACCGCCCTTCCTCTCCGCTTGTGGAACAGACGATTCGGCGGCAAAAGCTTCGGGTCGGGGGTAAATTCTCCACTGGTGCGCGCTTTGGAGGCGCTGCAGCTCCAAGGTTCACCTTTGCAAAAATGCCCTGAACTCGTCAAGGCAAAGCAAGGGCCCTGCATGCAGTGGGTGCGCCGGCCTTGGTGCTTCGGGCTGCCTGTTGCCGACCCGACAACAGCTGCAGGCTACAAGCAACACACAAGGAAAGCAACCTCGTGCTGCTGGTCTGTGTTCCGGTTCTCAATGCCCAACGGCCGCCCCGATCATGCCTTTCCTTGCCGAGGACCGTTCATCGCTTTTATGCCGGAGATTTGGTCTGGAGGTGCTCATTTTGCTGTGGCAATGCCACGAAGCACTTGATCTGGCTTGGCAGCACTGATCGGGTTACCCAAGCAAGCAAGCAACTACCTTACTCGATATCAGTCGTGCGCATCCTAGCCACCGCAGCGTACCTAATCAAGCAGTGAAAAGAAAGACGTGAGGCTTCGCCTCGCTTAAGGTACCTTGTCTTGCCCTGCGCACAAAGCTATCCGCTTTTACGGAGTACTAACTACTATGGTGTAAGCTACCTTACATACTTGCTGCAGTGACCTAGCCTCTCCCCCCTACCCGTCTGCTGGGATGTTCAACGTGACGGTCGGGCAGCGGGGATCCAGAGGGAGTGATCAGACAGGCAGATATTGACCGAGGTCAGGACTATCCGTACTGTTCGTACGAATACGTACCTTCAATCAGTGGAGGTGACAGCCAAGCCAGGGGTCCAGCTCCGCTATTCTGTCGCTAGCGGAACGCAGATGCAGGTGAGGACGGAGGGAGGAGAGATGGCCGTACGTGTATGCAAGCAACAGGAGCCGCAGCAGACACGAGGAACGGCAGGGCAGCACAGCATAGCAAAACAAACCAGATGGCAGGAGATGAGAGAGGCTTGCAGCAGCAGCAGCATCAAAGTCGAACAGAGATGGCTCCGAAAAGGCCATCAACCTCGGACAGACCAGGCCGGGGCAGGCGGTCAGAAAGGGAAGGCGGGGGACAGTCGATGGTAAAAAAGGCAGAATCAAGAGCTCCCCTGCACTGCGACAAGGGCCTATTTTCTCTTCCGACCACTCGCAAGCTCCGAAGAGAAAGAGCCAAGCAGGCGCGCCCCACTAGTGTAGACAGTCTGCCTTCCATTGTTCTGATCACCCCTCCCAGGTCCCCACCAAGCCATTGATACGGCCAGATAGTACTACTCTTGCCCGTCGCGTACGCCCCTTAAATTGCTTCCAGCATGGTAAAGTATCCAGTAACGTGTCGGATGGCACCGCATTCGGGGTGCGAGGCTACGTCGGCTCTATGGAAGAGAACCGTGGGAAATACTGACGCACGCTTGGTAGGCTTACCCAAGTCACAGAAGTCGGCACTAGGGACCGCCGAGGCACATTCGTAAGCCTGACCCCCTTTAGAGCAAACTCTACCGGGGACATATCCCGCTGATCATCTCGTGCGGTGCGAAACGCGTGAATATTTCCGTGAATCAACCACGCGTGTCGGTCTACCACGGTGGTGAGATGGTTGGCTAGCGGTCTAGGCTTTTCAGAACTGTACGCGGGTCAGGGCGGGGTCGCAAAACGTAAGGATGACCGCAATGTGATGACATGCCACACTGTTCCCAAGCCAAGTATCCAGGGGTAGCCCTCGGAAGGGCATAAGCGGGGGAGCTCGACATCACTCGAGCCCCCCCCCCCCCCCCCCCTTACGCCCCTCTTCCGCTGCTTCTCTGTCGTGCCTTGCGATCCTTCTGCCTCTAGTGCCTCTGCTATGTACTAAGGTATGCATTTGCGGATGGTGTATCTCGTCTTGCTAGCATTCACGCCCCTCCTTTATCGGCAGGCCTCGTTCGTCCTTCCCTTTAACCCTAGGATCAACCAACCAACTCGACCTGCCAACCCACCAGATGCACTCCGTCCTAGATCGAGTCATTCATGCTATCCAATTGCCTGGTTTTGTCCTTTGTTTTCCTCCCACCCCCTCCCTCCCCTTGGTGGCTCATCAAGTGGAACAGAACAGACCTTGCCATTGCTGACCCCGAGCTCTCAGATTGCTGAGCTGCTATTGGAAGATGACGACGCCGCCACCGTCTTGTACCTACCCATGGTTACCGCCATTCTCGGCCAAGTCAGGCACCTCTGTGTGCTGCAGCCTTTTCATCGAACAAAGAGAAGAGGCGGAACGACTGACTCGAGAGGAAACATGTTGCTACTCGTCCCTCGGGCAATGTGCTTAGCCCACCCGACTTCTTTCAAGGTTTGAGGCAGGATTCATGAACAGCCCCGTCTCGGCGACCAGCCAGCGCTGTTATGATACGTGACAAAGCTGGCCGACCAACATCGAAGCTGGTAGTGAGGGAGCTTCGTAGCATCCATCCCCTCGTTTCTGCTTGACCAGCCACTTACACTACCCGACCGCATCACTGCACTGTCCGAACCGCCGGCGCAGCCGTCTTGTCATTCAGCAACAACCGGCCGTCCATGTTGACCATTTTTAGCCGCACCTTGCACCTGATCAGTGACTTTGATACCGCCTTGCCACACCATTCTGGAGCTGGGCTTCTTGCCTAGGTTCACCCAACCTTTCGACGAGCACCGTCTCAGCTCACAGCTTGTCACCTGTTCACCACCTGCTCACCTCAGTCGCTACATACCTAGGTATCTACCTACCACTCACTTCCTTGCCCCTCGTCGTTCCACTCATCCCTCGCTCGCCTCGTCGTCGCCTCCTTATTCGCGACGACCGCTTTGGTCACTCTATAGGTATCTGCATCTTTCACCCCATCTATAGTGCAAGCAAAGTAAGCTCAGGGTCGGCGTAGGTTCGGGTACAGGACGGACACAGAACAGACAGGTACGAGCGCGCGCGCAACTCAATTATTTCTGTAGCACTCTTGGTCCTAGGCAGCTAGCTCTCAGAGCTGGGCACAATGTAAACTGTCTAGATGTTCGCCAGCAGCTCTTGTTCCCACCCTCTCGATCGATTCGCTACACCAAAGCCCAAGGTCGGATAGACAAGGGCGCCTTGCCAGATCCAAGCTCCCTCCTTGCTCGCCCACCTTGCCAGTATCCGTGCCTCATCCCCATCCCATCCCCTGCTTTCCCTGAGTAGTATACGTGACTGGGCAGGCCTACCGAGTATGATCCTCCTCACTGGGCTGCGCGTGCTGCGCAAGGTAGCTGGCCCTGTCCTGTCCTTCCCTGACTTGACCTGGACCTGTCCTGGCTGGGTACCTACATCGTAATTCATTACCCACCAGACCGAGCCACACCCCTACCTAGCCTGTCGAGTGTACCTCACTCCCACATTGCCGCTACTTACTGCTTTCGGTCAACTTCCCTTCCCCCCCAAAATCAGGTTCCTTCTCTTCCTCCCCGTCCTTTCCTCCCCTCCACTGCACCTTGTTCTTCGAAACACTCTTTGTAACACGCCTGAGAGAGAAAAAGAGACGAGAGCTTCCAAAAGCTCTAAATAATTGCTCACCACGTATCGCAGCCTTTCGTCGAACCGTCAAATGGTCAAGCTTCATTGCATCGAGTCGCATTCAATTAACCTCGCTTCCACCTCGCGATACACCACTGCTGCCGCACTTATCGCACCTCACCCCGCTCAGTATCGATACCAGCCCTCAAGCGCATGGTGGGGTCAAGATGCCGCCCAGATCTTCTCTGACGTCTTCCTTTTCAATCACCGACTCCAACAATGAAGTCGTGTGTCCTCTGCGAAATCAAGATGGATCTAGCTGTAGGAAAAGGTGCATCGGTGTAAGTGCTGCCCAGTATTGCTGCATTGGTCGTGGTTTCTTCACGACGTCTCCTCCGCCACAAGCACTGGGCCTCTGCACATTCTGTGACTCGAGCGCAGAGCTTCGATCGCGACAGCCAGATCCACCCGGTCAAGAAAAAGGAAAAGCAGAGCTCCTCTAACTCCCTTGGTTAAACCTTAGGAAAAACGATATCGTTCCATGCAAGAGCACATCCGACGAGCACACCCAGAGCACTATATTTCTAAGCTTCCAGCGACCGAAGAAAGCTTCTTGCTCATGATCAATACTCCTCCTTCTGAACGCCCGCCGATGCCAACCGCGACCTCTATTCCACAGAGTTCGTCCCTCTCAATCCAGGGCTTCCCCTCAAAGATTGACTATCTTCAAGGCTTCAATCATGACCGCCACATGTATGACAACAGCAATCCGGGGACGCCCCGGATCATGGAGGACCAAGCTGTCGGCTCCATGCTTCCTGCCGCCAGCGCCGCTGCTGCATTGGCTCAGTTGCATGGTCACAAGGTCGAACCTGAATGGGAGTCCGAGATGGTGAGCTCAAATTCGTCCATTTTAGTTATTTTACCAGTGTAGAAAGGCGGCTAAACAATCACTCTCCAACCAGGGATGGCATTCTGACAGCGAAGGGCGTCGGATTCCCAGGACATCAATTGAGTTGCCGCCATTGCACTTGTCAAATAACGACATTACCAGCGAGCCATTTCCAGCCATGAACTCGAGCAGGCCGCGTGATATCCTCCCCTCAATTATAGCAAATTCCCCTCCTGGGCGTTCCTCGACACTTCCGCCAATCCAGCGACCAGTAGGGCCCGCGCGACCAAGGAAGCAATCTGTTACCAAGAGAGGCCGAGAGGCACACCACAAGAAACAAAAGTCTCGCGGATCGGCAGCAGACTGGCTTCGACGCATACAGAACGACGAACGGCTAAGACCAGGTAACAATGACCGTAAGGCGTTATCGGCTGAACCTTCTGCAGACTATGGGAAGAGATGGGAAGATCTCATCGACGCCGCCGACCAGGCTGCATCTGCCGCCGGCGATATCGATGAGGATAGAACTCCCGTAAGAACCCTTGACATGCTACTCATGCTTATACGTGCTAATCCGCATCCAGATGCCTCAGTCACCAGTTTCTATCCACAGGGCTTCGTTGCCTCCATTCCAACAACATCATGGATTCCAAGCAGCGACTGGAGGAAGTTACCAAGCTTCACCTCTTCAGCAAGCCTTGACCCCACCATCTTACAACCAGGACACAATTGACCCATTCCCCTCGGTTGAAAGCGGTGAGAGTGGAGAGAACTTCCATATCGAGTCTCGAGGCCTATCGGATTCATCGCCGAGTTATTCATCTCAGAATACTCAAATTTATTGCGCAGCCTGTCAGAGCGTCTCACTGCTCAAGGACTCGTATGCCTGCACAGAATGCATCTGCGGCCTGTGCCAGGCGTGCGTTGATGTTCTCATGGCAGAGCAGGGGGCCCGTCGCAAGTGCCCCCGTTGCGCAACAATTGGCGGCCGGTTCAAGCCATTCCAGCTTGACATCCGGTGACTTTGTCCTTCTTATCGACCTTCATGAATACGTTACGCACAACATTCGAACCTGGGGCTGCATACTGCATTTAACATCACGCACCAATACACACTCGGCGTCTTGGGAACCAACAGAGCATCAAACTTGACGTGAGGATTCGCTGCATCGTTCAATACCCTGGCGTTGCAACTTGGCGAGAGCTTAGACAGAGCTTTTCACGAGCCGGTTTTCTACACAATCTTTACTATTCTAGGGATGAGTGAAACTATGACAGTATTGTGGGATAGCTCTTGCTTTTTTTCCCCCTCCCCCTTTTTCATTACTTATAGGCTTTATTACGGGATATCAAAACGGGCACAGGATGAATGGTTGGCTTGCACGTCGTCATGACCTTTGTTCCTTTAGTATTTTGGACGGGTATGGGCAAACTGTCTATCTGATTTTTAGGAGTACTTAATTGGTTTATAGATGCCAATCATGAAATTCAATCATTTTTAGCAGTCGTTTTCCCTCTAGTGAATGGGTATCATTGGAGTGTGTCGAAAATCCCTTTCGATTATAAGACGGACACAGTTCCATCATCTTCTTGACTCCTTCTCTTTTTCCTTCTTCAGGAGCAAGTCGCGCATGGCAGCTCTGGAGTTGCGACTGCCACCCAGTTTGGGACCCTTGAGCACCTCATCGTCCGCCTTGCGAGCCCCCGCGCGGGCCGCCGCCGCGGTCGTTTTCTTCTTCTGATGCCGCTGGACCATGGCATCCATGAACTCGCGCCGGAACTCTTCGGCGATGCGGTCGTCCGCGTCGCCGTCGCCGTCATACTGGGGCTGTAGAGGTTTGGGCACATCGTAGACGTCGACTTGGGGTATTTTTGTTAGTATGTGTTTGCAGCAAACTCGGACGAAGACGCGAGGAAAAGAGGGTTGTAGTGGCAGAGAATATGGGATGTGGGGGGGGGGGGGGGGGTAACTCACGCCTGTTCTCGCGCAGAATCTCCTCGACGAGCTGGTCCCGCTTGATGTCGTCGCTATTGCGGCGGTTCCGGGGGCGCCAGGGTTTGCCGTCTCTCCCGAGGCGGGGCTTCTTCGCTCTCCGGCCGTCTGGGGTGTCGGTGTCCGCACCGTCAACTTCGCCGAGAAGACGGCGGGCGGCCTTTTCGGTCATGGCCTTGTTGCGGGCGCGAGCCTCGTCGCCGAGATCAACCTCTATAAGTTTGCCCTGCATGATGGGGTGATTCTTCGGACCAGGGTCGGTGGTGGGTAATGGCGGCGGCGGCGGCGGCGGCGGCGGTGGTGCAATGGAGGACGCGGATGCGGATGATTGTGAAGTCGTCAGCGCGGATGACGGTGGGTTTGTCGTAGATTGCGTGACGGGGGATTTGCGGTTAGAGAGGTGGGATTCTATGTATTCCATCCTTGCTTGATCAGCCTCTGGCCAACAGTGGTGGGGTGAGGACGATCTTGCGATCCTCGTCTCACCCATGAGACGGAAAATGATGGTACATACATGTGTTTGTTGACGATGGTAGCGGCCGCGGTGCCCGTCTGCGGCGCGAAGCGCTTCGCGATGACGGGTTCGTCGTCCGGAGGGGATGCTGCGGCGGGCACCACAGCGCGCGACGATGAAATTAAGGAAAGGGGATCCGCGTCGTCTGTTGAAACCGCTGCAGCGACTGTGCTTCCGCGCGCGGAGAAGCCCACGCCATTGAGGCGCTTGCGGGAGCGATGTCGGAGAGCGGAGGGGATGTGGGATTCGTTATCTTCATCGGCGATGGCCACTGCGTCAGGGGCAGGTTTCGTCGGTACAGATGCGTTAATTTGGTCCAGGGGTGTAGCGTTCCGAGCTACTGGGGAAGCGGAGGCGATCGGGGTGTCTTCGGCGGGTGATGCGGCGCGTTGACGGAGGCCTGCTTTGCGCTTCTTCTTTGTGCGAAAGAGGATCGGGGCGGAGACCGGGTCGACGGTTGGTGTTGAGTCGCTTGGGGACGTCATCTCCGGGTTGATGCGCAAAGGCGCGCGACCCTGGTATAATTGTATTTGTGCTTGGTGATTTTGATGTTGTTGTTGATTTCAGGCATTAGATTTTGCTGCGCGTAAGGACAGATGGATGGATAGTTGAACATGCAAAATGATGCGAGGAACAGCATAGACCGTAAGCCCGCCCGAGGATTTGAACACAAAACAAGTACCCGAGGTTTAGCCTATCGATGGCGGGCGCATGCGAGAAAGTTCGACAGGGGCCTTGCCTGGTATGTCATCGTGATGATTGGCACCCCACCACCATTAGGGGTGGTTTTTTTTTTGCCGTCGCAAGCTTGGGGGGAGCTCCGAGCTACTTTTGACTTCCTGCATCCTAATTTCCAACATTGCAACCCAACATCCATTCCATAAAACGAGAGTCAGAAACATCATGGCGAAGAGAGTATGTTGCTTTCCTCTGCAAGTCAAAATTTGGTCGTTTCTGACGATCCCAAGGTATACTTTTTGGCACACGGCGGCCAAGTGCAAGGTGCGTGAACCCCTCGTGGTTTCCCTCCACACGAGCTCCAAGCTTTTATCTTGGTCTGGATAAGGCTGAGGTTGGTGGTGTTCTTCAGCACGCTGACGTCACACATCAGGCGTTGGATTCCGGTTCGTGATACCATTGCCCTGCATTCCCATTGTTTGATCTCTGGGCAAGTTGGTAACAGCTGGGTACAATTTGAAATTGAGTAAACACTGATGGCTTTGCCTGGGATAGCTACTTCACACGGAAGAAAGCGACCGAATATGGACTCACAGGATGGTGTCGCAATACAGATAACAATAAGGTGAGTTTGCATGCACTGAGGTACCATCACCAAGATGCAAGTTCCAGAATTTGTGTGACGTGCTTCTACGATCCCGGGCGGATCTACTGGCTGACTATATATCCGTGACACACAGGTAGAGGGCGAGGCGCAGGGTGATGAGGACGCGCTGAAGAAGTTACTCAAGGACATAGACGAGGGTCCGAGGTCGGCCAAAGTCGTCAAACTTGACCAGGAGGAGAGAAGTCTCATTGAGGATGAGAAGGACTTTTTAGTCAGGCGATGAGTGGCGCCTGGTTGTAGATTGTGCAACCTGAGCAATGATGATGAGCTGATGGGAGACGGGAACAAGATATAGGCTTGCTGTCTGTTGAGCATTGCTATGACTATTAATTGATACGACTATAAATTAGAGCAAGAAATACCACCTTGTTGAAAATTTGGTGCACTGCTGGTTAGTCGAAACTGAACGGACAACACCACCAATTTGTTGTGTCTGAGACAGCCCAAGAAGGAAGCCGAGGTTTGTGCATCACGGATTTGGGCGCCAAGAACCACTGTTCCACTTCGTCCGTATTTGACAAAGGTCCGATGTTATGTTTACCGCCTCTTCGTTCTCATCAAGCCAGATGAGGAGGATTAGCACAAGCAGGAAAGAAGCTACTAGTTGAGTTGTGGAAGGTTACACCCCTAATATTGTAAACCATCACCCAGTGGACAGAAAAAAGTGCACACTTGAACACACACACACTAAATACTCCCATTCTCAACGCCTATAAAAGGATTCTAAAACTACAAATACTGCTATATGAATAACCGATTTTAGATGTACATAACATTATCTATCAGTATTGTATTATTTTACCCTCTCTTGTAGTATACAGTGAAAGCTCTACATGAACTCTGCTCTCAAACTCAAGATGGAAACAGGTTTGGAAGGCACTTCTGCCTGGTGAAGCAGTGGCAAAGGTCGGCCGCATCATGTACAAGGTTGGAGGTTATTGCACAAAACGATGTCATTCAGCCCCGCACCCTCATAGAGAGCAGAGAGCGAGATTCTGTGGAAAAATTGGACATCCTCCAGGCTCCAGCGGGCCTCGGGTGCCGTTCCGAGATAGCACCAAGCTTGCCTAGGCAACAGCGCGCTATGGCGGTCGACGTTGGGAGGAAACAGTGGGGACACCCATAGGGTCACTGGACTTCGTGTCGAATATTCCCCGCGCTTTAGGCAGCACGCCCCCGCATCGCGTCTCTCAACTTCTTTACTCTCGTTTTCGGCGCGTCTCCTGCCTGTACAACACGCCACGCTGCGATGGCTTCCTGCACAGGGTCTGGCTACATGCTGGTTCCTACATCGGTTTTGGGAGACGGAGTGCCTTTTGGTTGAAGCATGGGGGGAGTGCTTTGGCCCTGACCGCATTCTGCCTGCATCCCATGTCCCTCTTTCTGGTGGGATGACAGCGACGCAAATTGTATAAGATAGCTTCGATTCCCATCATCCTTTCTCAAACCCTTATCACTCCTGCGTCGGTATCCGATTTCACCCCTCTCATATCGTCCTGTTGCCCATGAATCGATTCAAGTCTGCTGCTGTTTGCTCATTGTTCTACCGCACTCCAGGAGCTGCCGTTCTTGAGCTCCTTGTGTTCAAACCCAAAGTCAACAAACCCATTATCAAGACTACTAACCACGCAACCGGCCTCTTCCGTTGAATAGCGTTTGTCCTGTACTTACCAAACTTCATTCCCAATCAACCCTAGAAAAACCCGGACAGTATAACAGCCCTCAAACTCACCAAAATGACCATCCCAAAGCTGCAGGAGTTGCCGGTCCCTCATGGGGACCTGGTCAACTACATCCACGATCACCCAGAGAAGAAGATGGTTGATATCTTGGGGCCTTACCGCAAGTATGAAGCTCAGCTTCGATCTGTCTTCGCCCAAGATCGACAAAACCCTGCCCTCGCTGACCCCCATATCAACCTGTTGCCCCTCTTCACCGAGGATACCAAGAACATCAAGACACGCGCCCGATTTCTCGCCGCCGAGACCCAGGAGGAGAAAGACCGCTACATCATGGTCCTCCCGGACGGCAAGCGCCGTCCCGATGGCTCTCCTGCCGTGGTCTCCGGTATCACAGAGTTCCAGAAGAACTTCAACATTTTTTCTGAGTCTTCCCTTATCGACATGAACTGGGACAACGTTGTTGCTGCTGGGTCATCCGTCATCGACACCCTGCTGCCAGTTCCGCCCGAATTCAACACATCCAAACGCAAGCTTCGCGAGTACTACCACGAGAAGTTCTGTCCGGCGTCTGACGTTGACCTGTTTCTGTACGGTCTCACCCACGAAGAGGCTATCGAGAAGATCAAGGAGATCGAGGCTTCAGTCCGCGATGCTATTCTGAGTGAGGTCACGGTTGTGCGCACGAAATATGCCATCACCATTGCCTCTCAGTACCCCACCCGCCACATTCAGGTAAGCTCTGGTTCTTCTTTATCAGACCCAATCACTGATCAAAACTGAAGATTGTTCTGCGTGTATACAAGTAGGTCAATATTTTACTAAGAGCAGCTTGGCGGCCGATGCAGAGATGACGACTAACGCCGTTCTTCAGGTCTGTAGGTGAAATCCTCACCGGATTTGACATTGACGCAGCAGGTGGCGCCTACAACGGGAAGCAGGTCTGGGTTACGCCCAGAGCCCTGGGAAGTTTCATCACTCAAGTCAACCAAATCGACCTCACCCGCCGAAGTCCCTCCTACGAGAACCGGCTTTCCAAGTACAGCCACCGCAACTTCGAAATTTACTGGCCCGAGCTTGACCGCAAACGCATCGATCCCACCATCTTCGAGCGCAGCTTTCAAAGGACGCTCGGCTTAGCAAGACTCCTGGTCCTGGAACGACTCCCCACACAATCTGTCCGTGAGACGTACCTTAACCAGAGAAGACAGGAGAGAGGCCGTCCGATGGCGAACCCCTTCAACCCCCATCGCCTGAATGGGAACATCAAAGACAACTACGAGGACGAAGTTGCGGACTGGGTTGACGAAAATGATGTCTCCAATTATCACACTTTCACTGTTCCATACGGTCGGTAGTATGTTGATATATCCATTCTATTGACTTCCTCAACTAACCCAAACAGCTTCCATGCAAAGAAGATTGAAAAGCTTTGCTACACTCGAGATCTGCGTGAGTATCTTAGCTACCAGATGTCACCTTCTCACTAATAATGATTTCAGTTCTGAATGCCGAGTGGAACCAGCATGAGAACAGGGAGGTATATCTCCACCGGCATCCCGCCTTCTTCGGTCGAGTTGAGGATGTTATTGAAGATTGCTGCGGCTGCTGCCCAAAGCCTGTCACGCCTGAAGAGCTCGAAGTAGCCGAGAAGGAAGGCGAGATCTATATCTCTGGCACAGTCTCCTTTCTGATTGATGATCCCGGTCGGCAACAGATCGGTTCCTTCAACCCCTTAACCGAGGACGACTGGACCGACATGGCATACGTGGGAAACACTGCTCGCTTGTGCCAGAGCATCGTCGATGGCGATGTCGATGAGGTTCGCGATTGGCTGTCACAGGAGGGCGCCGATCCTAACAAGCGAGACTACACTGGACGTACGCCCCTCCACCTGGCGGCGACCAGCTCCACGCCCGAAGTCGTGCGTTGTCTTGTCCATCATGGGTCCCGTCTGACTGCACGCCTTGCCGACGGCAGGACAGCGCTGCATCTCGCTGCCGAGCGTGGGAACTCCGACATGATCAAGATCCTGATGGACAAGAGTAACCTAAACGAAGCTGAAGAAGAGGAGAAGGCCGACCGCCGTCGCAAAGAAATTCAGGCCAGGTCGCAGCATGGCTCTGGCTCGCAGAAGATACCTAACCGGGTCGACGAAGACATGGGTGCGAAGGGTGATGATGATTCGGGCGAAGCTTCTGACATTGAGGTGATCGACGCGGGCAACACCGAAGCAGATGAAACTTCTATTGCCACTGGTTCGTTCGTTAATGTCCAGGATGAGAACGAGAAGAGTATGGAAGATCTCGTCCTGGACGAGACGACCGATGGACCCGATTTCTACCAGATCGACGTCTTGGCTTGGGACGTACCTTGTTCACCTCTTCATCTTGCCATCTCGGAAGGGCATGAAGATGCTGTCAAGGTTCTTTGCGATTACGGCAGCGACGCTCTTCTTCCCGTGAAATTTCTCGACTCAAACAAGCAGCCCAAGGCGGCTATCTTGACGCTGGTACTTGCGCTGTCACTTCCTATCGAAAAGGCCAAGTCGATGGCTCTTCTACTGATGAAGCTTGGCGCCAGCTCATCCCAAGCCGACATGGATGGTTGTACTACTTTCCATCGGTACGTTGAGAACGGCAACCGGGAGATGATTGACACACTGTGGGAGAACGACAAAGTTGGCCTCAAGACCGCGCTGAACCACATGGTTTTTGTTGACTGCCGGAATCCTGCGGCAATTGCGCCTATCCATACTGCGATTGAGAATGGTGATTCTATCCTTGTCCTCAAATTACTGGAGGCTGGGGCCAATCCCCAAATCGAGTTCGATACGTGGCTGAAGGCGGCTCAGTTTTCCAAGGCGTCTGGCAACCTTGGTTCATATGAGAACAACAAAAGGCAGTTTAACGCATGCAACGATCAGCCACTTATCGTGGCGATCCAGAATTGCTCTGACCCCGAGGTGGCCATAAGCTTGGTCGAAAAAGGGGCGGATCCCAATACATTGACAAAGAGCTCCTATTCTGCTATCGACCATCGGCACCTGAGACATTACCACAAGGGTCAGACTGCACTTGACCTTGTCCACCATCAGCTGGAGTGTCTTCGTAGTTACACGACCGAGAAATTTACCCAGCCGAAGCCCGAGCTACCTTTGAGAATGGACGAGTATCTCCAAAAGTATGAAGCAGGATCTTACCAACACTGGCAGGTATCGGAAAACATTCATTGGCTTAAGATTGACCATAAGACACAACAAGAATCCTACGAAAAGAGGAAAAAAGAGCACGACGAGCGCAAAGGCACCATCGAGAAGACGCAAGCCATCAAGGAGGCCATCGCATCGCTTGAGAAGCTGGAGAAAGCCATCATCGCGAAAGGAGGCAAAACGATCGAGGAATTGTACCCTGACCTCAAGTTCCCTGACAACGGGAGTCCTGACAACAGGTTTTCGAACAGCCACACATTGGAGATGAAGAAGGTCAACGACTACGGCTTTGTGTTCTCCTTCCCTGGTGCTACTGATGTAACTGAAGCTAGGAAGTCTGCGTACTTGGAGCTGTAAGTACACGGGGCGGCTGAAATACTCTGGTGGATGCTGATTCTGCAATAGCTTCGAGGCCGCTTGGTCGGGTGATGTCGAGAAGATCAAATCGTTGACGCTCCAGGCCTGGGGCAAGAACCAGGAGGAGCCGCCACTGAACATCTCAGTGAACGACAGTGATGGCAACACCCCGTTTTCATTGGCTTACCTCCGAGGCCACCAAGATGTTGCATCGGTCATCCTGGAGATTGTCATGGCCCAGTACGCACCGGAGGATCAGGAAGCAACGCGATACAAGTTGGATACTGGCCACTCCGAGGATAATGACGACGATGAGGCGTACAAGAGCGATGTTGACTCCACCGATGACCCCAAGATCATCTCTGAAATACTCGACAAAAAGTTCACCATCGACAACATTGGCCAGGTTTCAATGCAGGTCAAGTCCATTGTCAAGCCCTTGGATTTTCTAGCCTGGAATGTTCACACCTTCACGATCGAGGACGACAAGGCCATAAGCCACGAACCCAGACAGACTTTGTTCAAGTTCGTTCTGCAACACGACGATCATGCCGGGTTGAAGACGCTTCTTGACATGGCTAGCCGTTTTTCTGAACAGAAGCTTGTCGGCAGGGTTACTGATGAAGATGATATAGATGGGCACTTCTCGTTCCCCGAGGACGACTTCCTCTGGGCTGTAAAGAATGGAAAGACTGCAGCTCTTGCAGAGATCATCAGTCGAACCGGTGCCGGAATTCCCCTTGACGACCTGGTCAAGAAGAGTGGAGTTGAGATGAAGCAGAAGCGGAAGTACTACCAGGGTCTCACGGTTTACGGAATGAAGAGGTGAGCCTATGCATGTTGGAATGATATGATAGTGTGCTGACCCGCATCGCAGGAAGGATTGGGCAACGGCCGGACGAAACACGGTGGTCCGGTCAACTGGAGTGAAGACACCACCACTTCTCCACGCTGCAGCTGCCGGGAACATCCAGAGCGTCGAATGGTTCCTCGGCGATGCCCCTCATCGACACTACGTGGAGTTTGGAAAGTCAAAAACAGCCCTCGAGGACTCGAGGCTGAAACACATCAGCCAGGCACCTGGCGGCTTTGACCGGGCCATCTCCAAGTGGCTGGGTATCCAAAGTGAGTCTTTCTTTGCTCCTGCACCCGGGCGAGTCCTAATGTGGAACCAGACGAACTTGCTCTCCATTGTGCTGTGATGGGTCCTCCAACAGACAAGACCAACGACGTCATCAAGTATCTCGTCCAGGCGTGCCCCAATTCCCTCGAGTACAAATCGACCCTCGGCGATACACCTCTATGGCTGGCCTTCCACTTTGGTAGACTCGAGTTCGCAAAGACCCTCATCAAGGCCGGGGCAAACCAAATGACACGTAACAATTCTGGAGATAACATAATACACGCGGCGCTGTTCGCAATGCCGAGGGCCAGTGATCTTGGTCCAGTTCTAGAACTCATTGACCCCGGCATCATCGCTCACTTATTCCAGCAGCGCAACAATATCCACGAGAGCGGGACGACGCCGTTACATTCGTGGATTACCGCCGTCTGCGACTCGCGCAAAACGTATCCGCCCTACTACTACTTGTACAAGAAGTACGACAGCAACGAACAGATTATTGACGTCCTAGACTTGCTTCTCAAGCTTTCCCATGGTGCTGAACTTGAGATGCTCAATGGTGCAGGCGACACGCCCCTCCACACTGCCGTCATGTCCAACGACAATCTCCTGGCCGAGGCTTTGGTCCGATACAAGCCCAAGCTTCTCTACCGCGAGAACGCCGTCGGCCGCACCCCTGCCGAGATCGCCCGCGAGAATGTCACCGGTGAGAAGTTTACAGCACCGGGACCCGTTAGGCTCAACAGCGGCAAGAATCCCACCGATTATGTCAACAGGCCCGTCGAATCCTTTGTCAAGGCAGACGACGACAAGGAGAATGGGAAGAACGGCTCTTCCAAGCTCTCCAACAAGCAAAAGGTCTGGGAAAGCATACGCGTCTTCCTCGAACGACACCCGGACAAGCGCCGCCTTGTCTCCCTCAACGAGGCCAACGACGTTGCCAAGCGGCTGGGCGAAAAGTACAACAGGGCACGGTACTTTAGCATCACAGCGCGTCAGGACGAAGACGCTGACCCGGCGGAGAATAAGGCCGGCAAGGAGGACTTCGCGTCCATGATGCGAACCAGCGGCAGCGGGCGCACGTGGTCGTTAACCGATCACATGGAAGGCATACCTGGGTGGTCGTGGCGTGGCAAGGGTACTCGCAAGAGTTGCCGTAGGCGATGGCGATGAGTGATCGGCCCGTTCCTCCCGCACGGTTGGAAAGGACCGGGTGGCCAGGGCGTTTGCGGATTCGAATTCGAGGTTCTTTAACGTGGCTGATACTGAGTTATTCCATCACATCGTCTCGGGATATGTTTCTTTGCCAGGGGAACTTTCGGGGGGGCGACTAGCTGTAACAGAATGGATTGACAAAATGGGAAAATGGCAGACAACGTCGCGCTAAAATGGCGATCCTCCGAGACTGGTGAGGAGTTGGTTGTAGTGAGTTTAAAAATGTATCCGTATCTCAGAAAGATAGGAAACGGTTGTCACCTCAGGGGTCGGGACGACATGGGTTGAAGGCCCAGAACCTTTTCTCCTTTTTTTCATTTCCTTTTCGATTCTCAAGCTACCAGCATCGTGTTTCCTGTAGCCCGCCTTCCCATGAAACACAAAAAGACCGCTCGGAACTCCCGGGTATCTCGAATAAAACCTAGCTCTCCGCCTGCCTCCCTTTTTGATGCGCGCCTATTATCCATCTTAGCTTCGCCTGGTTTCCGACAACTGGGGGGTCCCCCCTATCCAACAAACTTCCGATAGGCGAACCTGAGCCCCTCATCTTATGTAGACCTCAATCGTCTCCATGTCGCCGATGTCCGCGTCCTCGACCGTCATGTCCTCCTCGAGCTCGTCACCGTCAAACATGAGCGAGATAGGCGCGTCAGCGGCCAGCCCGCGCATTTTGCGGAACAGTTCCATGATAGTGCCAATGGTCGTCGACGGCCGGACTGACGTCTTGAGCGGCTCATCCGTCTTGGTCTTGAGCAGCACCTTAATTTTCTTCTCGGCCTCTTGTTCGACAGCGGGTGTGCCCTCTTCGTTCCCACCCCCTTCGTCGTCCGAGTACTCGCCAAGGTC
This sequence comes from Colletotrichum graminicola M1.001, assembly GCF_000149035.1. Classification (NCBI taxonomy): domain Eukaryota; kingdom Fungi; phylum Ascomycota; class Sordariomycetes; order Glomerellales; family Glomerellaceae; genus Colletotrichum; species Colletotrichum graminicola. The sequence goes on along the minus strand of NW_007361016.1, from coordinate 642,060 downwards.
GTGCCGCCGCCTCCGGGCCTCCTGTCGCTCATGTTCCTCCCATAGATCACGCGTCCACATCTGCATGTGTACGTTGGTCCAGTCTTCTCGGAACCCCTCGTATGCAACTCCGCCCCCGTCCCCGCCCCCGCCGCTCTTGCGAAACGTCCCGGCGAGGTCGAGACTATGCAACGTCGTCCAGTCGTAGAGCTCGTGCCCGCGCCACGTGAGAAAGACGCTCTCAAGCTCGGAGCGCGGCACGGCGGCGCGGCCATCCTGAACATCGATCCAGGCGTTGCGGAGGACCTTGAGGGGCTTCACGAGAGTGAAGCGAAACTGCTTCTCCTTGGTCCCTGGGATGTCAGAGGTGACAAAGACATTGACCGTCTGATTGGCCTCCTGCTCAAGTGCTTTCTTACGCTCCATAGCGCGCTGGACGTATTCCTTGAACTCGTCATCTTCTTCTTCTTGCTCCTCCTGCGCCGCGGGAGCGTCTTCGCCTCGTCTTCCTTCGGCAAACGGGTCATCGTCTTCAATGACCAGGGGCGAGACTTCAGGCTCCGAGGTTTGCCACCGGGACCTGGGCTTGCGTATGGGTGAGGCGTCATAGATGTCATCGTCGTCTAGCGGCCGAGCATCGTCCTCCTCGTCGTCTTCGTCATCGCTGTCATCGATCGAGATGACGGGTTTTATCGGTATCACCTCCTGTTTCCGCGGCGTCCGCGAAGCGGCGGCGCGGGTTATGCGCTTGGAGGGTGTCTCAGTACCGTCTCGACGTTTTGTCGGGGAGGGTTTGCTTCTCGACTCGGGCGACTCGTCGCTCGTTCGCGAGCGTTTCGAGGGAGGCGTGCCGGGCTCTCTGTTCATTGGAGCCATGTCAGCGTCGCTCAAGATGCAACATCAAGGCTCCGGGTAAAGGGAGACTCAGTACCTAGCCTCCTCCTCGTCCCTCCCGCCGGGCTCATCGCTGGTCCTCGACGTGGGTTTCGTCTCGCCATTTAGTGATCGTGCTTGCGAGCTCTTCTCTCTCTCCGCCTGTTTCCTCTTCATGCGCCGTTCCTGTTCTGCAACCGTAACAGGAAAAAACTCGGCGGAGCGCTTGAAAAGACTAAGGCCATCGTCGTCGTCGTCATCGTCTTCGTTGTTGTCCTTGGGCGCTGGCTTTGGATCCGACTTTTGGCGCAGGGCGGTGGGTTTGAAAGGGAGGCGCCTCTTGGGCTTTGCCGCGTCGGCCATGTCTCTCTTTGGCTTTTGTTTCTTTTTGTATACTAAGCAGACGTATGGAAATTTTCGGTTGTCGTTATGCTATGCGATGGGGGTTGCAAGGGTGGCGTGACGGAGAAGAAGTTTTAACACGAATGTTGGGACCAATTGAACACCTGCATGCAGAGAATGGTTTTATAGCTGTGGGATTTTGGAAGACTAATACCTTCCAGGCCACAAAGGGGAAAGCACCGGAGGCTGTGCCTGAAAAAAAGAGGCAGCGGACAGAGTCATCACGAACCAACGCGACGAAGTGGGAGGGAGAGAAGGCGTCCTCGAGCGCATACCTGTCTTGGGACGGGATGGGGGAGGAGCGTTGTTTCCGTGGTGAGAGCAAATATTGAACTACTGGACCCCACAGGGAACCCTGGCGCTGGTGGTTCGCCATGCACGCTGCTCGGTGGTGGGAGTGCGCCGCTCGGGTAGCCTGACAGTGCGAACCATGCTGGGAAAGCTAGGCTCAGGGAGGGGCGAGGGCTCCTCAGTTGGCCCCAGGCAATTTGTATCAAACAGCTCCCAGCGAGAGACTACCTAGGACGAGGTACTTGTTAAGAAGTACCCTTTTCTTTGTGGTCGACTCCGCCCCAGACGCCCGTCGTCGCCAGCTGGCAGCAATTCTGCGAACATCGTCAATTAATCTGTTTGACGTCCGTTAGCCTCACTCACATCAACTTAACGACTCATCGCACCACAACTGTACAATCGAGTGTGCCGACAACCACCCGTAACCCACCCAAACTACAAACAAACAAACACCTGCAATGGAGAATGGAAACATCAGCCAGGGCGAGGGCAAGGACCCTTCCAGCTTCCTCAGCGACATCATCGGCAACCCCGTCACCGTGAAGCTCAACTCGGGCGTCGTCTACAAGGGTGAGTGAGCCCTAGTCCCCTGCTGGCTTGGGGAACGGAACGTGACGAGAAGACTTGTTGCTTTTATGCGGCCGCGCTGACGTGATGCCGTCGCAGGTGAGCTGCAGTCAGTCGATGGCTATATGAACATCGCTTTGGAGAAGACGGAGGAGTACGTCAACGGCGCCAAGAGGCGGTCGTACGGCGACGCGTTTGTGAGAGGAAACAACGGTGAGTATATTATACCTACATCTCATGTGTATCTGAATGCTGATGAACCTCATAGTCATGTACATTTCTGCCGACTCCTAGGGAACGGCGGATGGACAAGTCAACCGTGGATTGCGAAAGAGGACCGGGGGCTCGGGGCAATAACATCCTCGAGCATTATGCTGGCCAAGAGGCGCTGTATGCACAAAATATCTATGAAATCAAAACAGCATATACCACCACTACCAGATGCTCGCCTCCGCGCGCACCTACAGCCTCGAGGTCCACGCCAGATACGTAACCCCGTGCAACAAAACTTCGCCCTTCTCATTCCTCTCTACGCTCTCCCCCGTCACAATAGCATCGAACTTCTCCTTGAACACCCTCGCTGCGTCCCCTTCTAGTATGGCGATCTGGCTCAGCGTCCGCAGCCGGTTCCACAGGGCCTCTGGAGTCAGCCAGACTGTGAAGGGAACCTTTTCCTCGCCCAAGGGCACCGAAAACAGCGGCATTTTGCGCCCGCCCTCCATAATGACGTCCTTGACGGCGCGCAGCGGGTTCGAGTCGAGCTGGTTGTCGAACACGTCCTTCCAGACGAAGTCACGAAAGCGCGACTGGCCGTCGGAGCCGAGGCTGAAGACGAGCTCGTTAAGAGCATTTTCCCAGGGCGTACTAGCCTTCCAGTGTTGCGGCTTGTTGTCTTGTTTGCAGGCAGTCGTGTCAGATGGGCGTTGCGGGTTCCTGGCACTCTGGCACTGCAGGACGGGGACCTTGGGAATGGAAACTTACATTCCTCAATGTTCCAAATCACACCCAGCACGGCAGTGGGCTTCAGAACGCGGTGGATTTCCTTCAGAGCCTCTGGTGTCGCGAACCTATATCCCGGTGTGAGCCATGTTCGAAGTCATCCATGCCACAATGTCCAACTCACCAGTGAAAGGCCTATCCAAGAGACAAGAGTCAGTCACCGTCTCCCCTGAGGCTGTCCGGCCGCCAATCTCATCACGGCTCCCTCCCCGCTCGCGTGTTGCAGAGAATAAAATACAGAGGGAAAAGGAAGAAACTGACCTGCGCAACGATGGCACCGTCGGCCCACTCCTCTCCTAGCGGCAACTTCGCCGCAAAGCCGTCCTTTACCTCGACCCCGGGCAACCCTTTCTTCTCGAGCTCGGCGCGCATGCCCTCGTGGGGCTCGACGGCCACGATCTCGAACCCCTCGTGCCGCGCCGCCAGCACTTCCGTCATCTTGCCCGTCCCCGCCGCGAGGTCCAGGACGCGTGCATGAGGGACGTCGGCGAGGCGCAGGTGCGAGAGGAACTTCTGGGTAGCCTCGGGGGAGTACGAGGGCCGGTAGGCGTCGTAGGTGGCGGCGTCGGCGAAGCCCTTTGCCGCACCCTGGTGGAGGGTAGTGGGTGACATGTTTGCCTGTTCTCTTGATCCCGAGTTTCTAAATATGTATCTTGGTTCGAGCCGTGGAGTGTGGTTTGGTTAGTCTGTGAGGCACGAGACCTACTGCTCAGAGGGTGTGCGTGTTCGGGAACGAGCTTCGTTGACGTGGGCAAAGAGGATCCGAGGCAGTGATGATGATGCAATCGCGCGATGTTATGTACGAACAAGAAGAACCAATATCCCCTTTGAAGGAGCAAATCCCTGGGGTTCTCTGCGGTAGCCCGACCCTCTCTCTCTTCCTCCCCCACGTCTTACCGGTACATCGAACGTGTGGGGCAGGTAAGTATGTGTGTGTGATGCGGGGGAAGTGGGAGGTGGCGGGGTTTCGAGTCGTATAACCGGCTCCGGTACCGAAAGTCGGACATACGCCGAGGGTCGGAGTGCAAAGGTGGGAGCCGAGCACCACTAGCGAATGTCGATTTATATAAACACACCCACTCCCCTTCTCTCCCTCACATCATATATACGCCTATCCTTCAGGTCCTTTTCCCACGCTCATGGTCTGGAGGTGGGGAGTAGAGAATGATTGGGCAACTGAGCATTGCGAATTCTGTCTATTGGAATTCTATACAATTGTCGCATGGTTAACGATAGTCTTTTCCCATGCAAATGTGCGACAGTTGACGAGAATTCCTGCCTGCGTCATTGCCTGATCGTTTTGAATTACCCGGACGCCATCATCGTATGGCACCTTTGCGAGGCCGCCGATATCTCCTTCTTTTCTGCCGCCGCCATTGAGGCAGACTAGCCAATGATGTAGTGAATTTATTAAATTCTGATGAGTGAGAAACTCACGTAGAATAACGAAAAAGAAGTGAACAATACAAAGGTGAAAAGACCGCTATTCCATCAAATAATGCTGATTCCACTCTGCTATCACTTCAGCTGAACGCCTGGATGGCTCGGCGTCAGCGCTGATGACAACTCTAACTGTGACGCACACTGCTGCTTCCGCTACTACTGCCACTGTAGGAGCGCTGGCGGGCGATGTGGTCGTTGGCCGCGAACTTCACGTGGGGAGATGAGGGCAGGATAGCGTGGTCATCACTGAAAGTGTCTGTCGGCTGTTGAGGGTCGGCAAAGGGGTCGGAGAATTCGCTGAGAGGAGAGGCCTGAGGAAGACCAGAGTATCCTTTATTGTCCTTGGGAGGTTGCAGGTTACCCTTGTTCGCGCGAACACCATTGCCAGTCCGGGGCTGCGAGTTGTTTTCTTTGGCGTTGCGCGCGTTCTTCAGGTGGCGGTTGACGGGGGGTGCGTGGGCGGGCATATGGACACCGGCGCCGTTGTATGGAGAGCGGTCGACGGGGCTTAAGGAGCTTCCTGACTCGTCTGAGGCCTCGGATATGGGATTGCTACTTCGGGGGTGATACGTGTTGTAGGCAAAAGATTCTTGAGGCTTGCCCTCGAGCTGGCTCAGGGCGTCGGCTCTGCTCGTGCCAGGATTGTAGGTAGACTTGGGTCGATATGTCTGAGGACCGATTTCGGCACGAGAAGAAGAGCTAAAAGTGTCGGAGACTGAAGAGCGAGGCGAAATAGGGCCCATCGAGACATACTTGCCCTTGGCTCTGGCTGAGTTGGGAGACGGTTCGCTGGACGGCGTGTTGGGACGAGATATCCAGATGCCATCAACCTCGATACCAGACTGGATGGCGCGGACGCCGAAAGGGACTTCGGATTTCTTGCGTGGAGGTACTGGGAGGCCGGTTGACGCGAGCTCTGCGGCATGCGCTCTCTTCTCGGCATCGATTATCTCTTGCCTCGCGATGTACCGATTCATCCACCATAGCTTGATAAAACCGATAACGAAAACGACGCCGATGGCGCAGGCCAGAATCTAGGTAACTAGTGTTAGCCATGCTGAGGTACAGGTACTGAGTACGACTTACAAAGGTCATCTGCTGCCATAGCTCCCAGGATACGAAGAATTGACCCATCTCGAATTAGGAATGATTATTGATGGGAGTAGAAATGTACTGCCGTTTGCTGAATGAACGTGCTCAAAGTCCGAGCAGGCAAGCGAGGAAGGTGCGTGCTATCAGATAGATGAAAAGGTGAGATGATTATAGATGGAGCACGACTTCCTTCTGGAATGGGAAGGGAACCCAGGCAAACGAAGAGTCCCTTTCCGGCCGGATGAGTCTTTGTGCCTGAGTCTTTGTGCCTGAGTCTTTGTGCCTGATGTTTTTTATTGCTTAGCGATCGGGCAGGCTTGGCGTCGGTTTATACGAATGCGGTGAGCGGCAGCTGGGAGGAGCGGTACCAGTGGCGAGGTTTCGTGTTGTTGTTTTCTCTTTACCACGGTGTATTGTGGAAATACGAGTATTGGTCAAGAGTGATGCAGAAAAGCCGGAAAGTCTGAGGGAGAAAGCTGCGAGGTCGTCGTGTATCAGTCGAGCAGAAGGCGAGTATAGTATACCTCGTATGGGCAACAGTGAATACAAGAGGCGTCAACGGACTCTCGGCGGTGAAGAGAATTAAAGCATGTATGGGATCTGAGAAATTTGCCCCAGTTGGCCGGACGGATGCTGACAGGTTTTGTATGAAATAGGGCGCATACGGATAGCAACAGCAAACATAACACTTCACTTCCATTATCCCATCCAGGCTGGAGAGCTCATTGGAGGCCCAGGCCTGGACCTCAATGAGCCGCTGGACTGGGACTAGAGCCGGCGTCCGTCTCGGACAGAGAGTATCAGTGGCTGGCCGTCCATCATCGCCCAAGTGGAGTTGGAAGGACGATGGGGGTGCGTGAAGGAACAACAGCATTGATCGAGGACGTGCGAGAGTGAATTACAACCACGTCTGTCGACGACTATCCCGAAGGCGGCTACTCACAATGGACGAGCTTATGGTAGTAAAGCTACCAGGTACTCCTGATGCCCGCTGCAGCCTGCAGGGCATCAGACTGGGTCATCCCTGGTCTTCCACCCCATGTCGCGGATCTCAACAAGCTACTACCGTCGACGGTGGTTTGGGAAACCAGTGTTTCTCTTGCGCTGCCGCTATGTCAGAATGATTTGGATCCGGCAAGGCAAACTGTCCGACTGACACGGGAAGACATGATACTGTAAGGATTGAAAGAGAGGATCCGTAGCTCGACGCCTTCTTGGAAAGAGATTTGCGGGGGATTCGCGAGAGACACAGTAGACGTCGGAAGTGGCCCTCAATGGCCGTTTGCGGAATGCAAGGTACGGCGCTGGGCTACCTTAGCTCTTTGCCCGCTTAGGTAGCGCCGGGGCCAGGGCGGAAGGTAAAAGAACAAGGTAAAAGCCACAGCTGATTTGAGGACCGTGGTCATATTTCTGTCGTCGTCTTTCGTATGGTTGCGGTAGCACGCACAAGAGCCACACTCTGCCACACTCTGCCACACTCTGCCACATTCTTGGCATGTCTAGCGAGCTCCTTTACCCAACCAGAACTTCGCTGCCAGCTCTTTTCCAAATTGGGGCATGTCTTTCTGGTTTTATTGAATACTGCTCTTGTGTTCGAAGCGGATATCAGCACGCCAGCGTCGCACAACAGAAAGAAGAAAAAGCCGAATTCAACGCAATACATAGCCTCGGATTTCTCCTGGCCGTTTCGATCGCACTGCCCCTTCTGGAAAGCACTCTTATGCTGATCTCTTGTATTTACTCTTGCACTCTGCACTAGGTACACCACAGAGTGTGTGCTTTGCCTCACATGCATGGCATTGCATCGTATTGGAGCTAAGATGATGTTGACCTGAAAACGACCGATGGTCTTGGCAAGCCGTAGTGAGAGTGGTACCAAGTGGGACCGGAGAGACGAGAGAGGTCTATTTGAGCTTCAGCCTCTTTGTGACAGCCGTTAGCACTGATGCCGCACATATTCATCGCCCGATATGGTCGGGCGCTCGGATAGGTCCTAATCATTGCATATACGCTTCTTTTCTTGGGGGCCCTGGCGAGTATGGCACTGACCTAGTGCGCTCCAACAAGGTCTGACACCAAGGCCTGGTGGGAACAGACGTCGTCCCGTCGTGTCACACGATGAGATGCCAAGCATGAATGCCCGGAACAGGGGAGATGTGCCCGGGTTCAATGCCAATGTGGGTGCTGGGTCTGGCATTGTTGGTCCTTCGATGGACATTTGAAATTGCCTGCGCCTCAGCATCGTGCAAATCTCATGACATGCCCTCAGTGCGTGAACACTTTTCCTACCTCATCCACCGAGAAATGCCACTGCGGGTTGACAAAGTGGTGCGTGCTGAGACAGGGAGGCCGCCTAATTATTTTGACTAGACCCCACGTATCAAGCGTTTAGAGGTGCAAATCCCGCTGGAATGATCTGGCAGTATGAAACCGGCATCGCGGTTGGCACTGTTGAACCGTGGCCTTACAAAGTAGAGTCAAGGTTCTACTTAGTTATGACGTGCCTGTCGGCCGTGGAGGTTGGGACACTGGCGATAGATCAAGCGTCGTCTGACTAGTACAAGGAACAACGAGCTCATCTTGAATACAATGACATATAATCCGTCCTCAGTCTGCAGTACCATACGCCAGCTTGCGCGTATCTACCGATCATGCACTTGCGATAAGTACCAAGCTCGATGATCTTCCTTTCAGAACGGTGACTTCCTTTGTTTAGACGCATCGATCATCACCCCAGTGCTGAGCTGCAGTTTTGACAAGGGTCCAGTCGACGAAGGAAAATTATTTGGGAACAACTTAGTAGATGGAAAGACTGGAAGAGACTGCGCTGATGCCGAGAAGTTGGTGTTGCGGCGAACTGCAAACCCGATGTTGAACACAAAGGCGTGGCTGAGGCGCAGTCCCAGAACTGGCGGTCAAGACTAATCCATGTAAAGCACATTGGTAGTATCTGAATAGCATCTGGAGCATCTGCAGATACCCCGGCGATCGCCTCGAAACAAAGAGCCTTTCACGTGGTAGATGTGGCAGATCCGACCCAATCCGGCTGATGGTGAACTTGACAATGCCATCACCACTTTTTGCCTTGCGACAGACACGAAATTAGTACGGCAGGTTAGGTAAATCTACCCACCAGGCTTTGGGTGTCTGGGTTCGCCAATGCCTAGAACCAGGCGGCCTTCTCCGCCGTTGGCTGTTTTGTTAAGACATTTCGCGCATTTCCTGATCCAGACGCAAGCCGAGACGGTAGCGTATTCCATGTTGTTTACAGAGTCTCATCGAGAGGGCTGTCCCTTTGTTGAACGAATCCAATGACAAGATGATCCTGCGAATTGGTGTTGAGGTCATGATGAGTGCATTCGGCATGCGGATCTTGGCTTGTGGACAACAGCTCCAATGGTTGTGCCTATCTCAAGGCGGGCATCAGCTTAAGAAGACGCGCATGTCTTCGATGCTTCACAACAGGCGCTCGTTCATGTTGTCTGTTTTCTTCCAGCGGTTGCATTTCCACTCAGAGTCACCTGGGCTGGGCCTGAGAGTTGCTGCATACGTGATCTAAGATATAACCCGTTCCCTGTTTGGGCCATTATATCTTATGGTATCACGATGACTCGACGAACAGCGTTGGCCGATAAGTCACAATTGGTCATGGTGAGAGGTGACTTCGCCATAAGTATCCGTCTAAAAGTCAAGGTACGCCAGCTGTGGTGATAGTACTTTACGGCTTAGGTGTTCGCCGGCCACGACAACAACCACACCTGTTCGCGGCCCGGAAAGTTTGCCGGCCGTCTTCACTGCACAGGGCTTGGGCGATGCATGATGCACAGGGCAGACTCGTTCGTGCACTAGGAACGTTCGGATGTCGTGAAGAAGTGGACGGAGACGAAATGCAGGTCCGCGCAGGGCAGGTGAAGGACAAGGGCAAATCAGTACGCCCATCATCAGGAAGCCTTCTGACGCCCTGGTGCCAAGACATCCGTGGGGCTGCCCACATTCTCTAGGTAGGAAGGGGTAGCCGATATTTGCACTGCACTGCAGACGGAAGTCCGCGGGTAAGTTGGGACTCGGAAGAAGTCTCGGCTTACTTACGTAACAAGGCGCGCTCCTTGGCTTCGACTGGGCTGATGATTTAACCGCTGGAGGTATCGAGCAATGGCGGGAACAAGGTGCTGGAAACTGGGCCGGGGGAGATACCTAGGCGACGGCAAGTGTAACCCCATCGTGCCCAGATTTCTAGCGGAACGGATGGATGAGGCACCTAGAATATTGATGTGTTGCAATCAATGAGGTGTCCCAAGTACCGGTGCACGACAATCGAATGAAATCTTGGAACCATGGTCGGGGGGCGGCTGAAGGACGTCAATGACATATGGCAGGGAAGCATGGGACAAACAGATGTCATCGACCAAGATCCCCTGTCTTGTCACAGGCTTGGCCTGTTGTCCATTAGATTGAATTTGGTTCGGTCGTTAATACCCAGGCCCCGGACAGTTCGTGGTTCGTTCCAAGCTTCCCGAAACTCCCTTCCCATCGGGCTGTCCCTGCCGGTCGTCTCCACTGATAGACGACATGGCCGCGTAGCATTCCAGCGAAGAGGCTGCTGCGATTGTGGTGTGACGTCGGGTGCGAAGTCGGTGATGGGAAATGAAGCCAGGTCCCATTATCTCCGAGTGCACAGTGTAGACGGCCCTGGAGATGACGGTAAGGTCCAGTCCGGCATGCCTCCTCTTTCAGCGAAGCCGGTCCCTTACCTCAACTCACCAACTCATGATCCAATAGTTAGATGCAGCTGCAAGAGGGAGGTCATTCGTCACTTCCGAGTTTGAAGCGCTCCTCCTCCCTCGCTTCTGGTCCCTGCGGGGCAGTAAGTAGCGTGTACAAAGTACTCGTACGTACACATTTTGCTGTGGGTGCGTGGGGATGCGTACCTACCTGCCTAGGCAGATACGGAAGGGGCGGCACATGGAAAGGAAGGAAGTGTGTAATATTCGGGCGACAAAAAAAGATGGCCGGTTGCCATATGGTAGTGGTAGGGAAAAGCGGCCCATCTTCTTGTCACCCGAACGCCAAGTGTGGCCCTGCTGTTGGCGCGGGGCGGGAAGGAGAAGGGAGACATGGCAGAGACAAGCGAAGTGCAAGCGCAGCCCAAAACCTGCAGATTCTCGCCCGATGAGGTAGACAGGAAGGCACCCTCAGCTGACATCTGCACTTCCATCTCCCTCAACCCTCTCATGCCCCAATCTTTCACGTCGATGTATCTTACGTCCCCGACTTGCAACCGCGGCACGCACCTCCATGTTCTCCATTCTCCATTCCCATTTCTATTTACCCAGACTCCAGTTCCAATCCAATCAGCTGTCGTACATCCAAGCCACCATCTGACTGTCACACTGTAACGTCTCCAAAAGCACCGGGGTTAGATCAGCAAACTTCGACCCGACTAACAAGACGGCCAAGATTGCCATATAGTCCATCGCCATCCCGCCTACCCTACCACTACCTACTTACCCTACCTACATACCCCCCGCCTTCTGGGTCCACCCATCGGTTTCTTGTCAAACAGTCCCAGCATCAACCTCGAAACTCCCAACCCAGCCCGAAACAACACCAGTAAATTTCGCTGTCTGCATTTGCATCACCTACCTTGCAAGGCTGCATTTTCACATGGTCTCGACCTCTTATACCCTTGCCCTGTACTATACTGCGCTTCCTATAGCAATAACCCGACAACTCCGCTTTCCCACTACTTTTCGTCATGCCTATTCGCAACCCCTTTGCCCGTCGTCCGGGCCATGCTGTTTTCTCTCCAGCTGGGGATGAGAACCTGCGACCCGACAACCAGAACCCATCGCATCCCGGATTCGAGAAGCAGGACACTGTTGGCTCCAAGGCCTCGTCGTCGCTGAGCGTGAGGAGCTCCAAGAGCCAGGATAACGGGGAATACAAAATGAGTGGTAGGCGCTTCTGCCCAATCGCCCCAATTGATCACCACTCCGCACAACCCAAATGGCGCCCATCGTGAGACCAATTGACTGATTGTTTGTCTGTAACATAGTCGTCAACGACAGCGGAGTCTACCTACCGGTATGCATCCTGCCCACTACCTCTGCAGTCCCTGAGACATGGCTAACGCATTTGTGCAGCCATCCCCAACTGAAGAAAAAGCTCCGTGGCCGCGCAAATATCTCGGCTCGGGTCGCAACTCAACAGACACTCGTAATGACAGCGGTGAGATCGAGCACTTCTCTATTTCGAGAGAGTCTTTCGACTCGTACAGACGGTCATTTGTATGTTTATTCTTCCTCAACAAACCAACGCCGCTCGGTTCGGCGCAGCCGCTGACCACATATGTGCTGTAGGATATCACAGCACGGTCGCCCATTCCTCAGAGCGACTTCCCGGCGCGCCAAAGTCTTGATTCAGCCCGCTACCCCCGACTACCCCGATCGGCGATTGATAGGCGGGCCGACCGGGACCTGCCTACTGCCGATGAAGGCTTCGAGGATGTGGGCTTGGACGACCAGAAGCACCAGCAACACCAACCCAGCCGCATGCGCGGTTTGTTTTCGCGCTTCGGTGACTTAGACCACAAGGAACCGAGCGCCAACTCGCCTAACTCTAGCGTTACGCGCTTCCTGTCGGGCGCAGGAAGAAAGCGTGGTCAGAGCGGGCAAGGTTCGGAATTGGGCACCATTCAGCGACCCGAGTCGGTAGCGTCAGTCGAGACTACTGAAGTCCACTGATTGTACGCCTGCCTTTATTCTCATTTGAGTATTTAGCCACCCGGTGCAAGCCCCCGACGGCATGGTATCCGGCGTTATTGGCTGGGCTACGTCTCTATGTACAAGACGGATTCGCTATGATACCATAAGAACTAGGGCTCATGATCCAGAATCTCACTGGACTGAGCCACATTATGCATGTACGGGTAGCTGCAAGTAAGCCTGAGGGGCAGAGCTTTGAGGCCTGGCGTCTAGAAATAAGCTCTCTAATGATAATGATAACAATTTTGACACTACTCGATGCCATGTGTTTATGAGGACTGTTTGGGTAGTAACGAACAAATAATGCCCTGGCTCTGAAAGTGATTTGAAATTTACAAGATTAAAATTCCGAATGTCGGAGGCCTGGCGGGGACACTTCTGCGTACATACAAAGTGACCCCACCTTTAAATAAGGTACCTACCTAGGTAGGTGTAATGGAGGGGGTTCATCCCGCCGGTCCACTGTTCTCTCATCGCCATCCATGCCGGACGTCGGTGACTCTTAATCCTTCCAAAACTTGTTTCCAATTACCCTTTGACTTCATACCTCGGGATCCTACGAAAGAGTGACACGTTGCCCAGAACGTAGATACATCTTTGGTCCGACCATCCGGTGAAACCTGGCTGCAGCATAGACGGTCACTCCGCCTCATATTCTAAAGGGGAAAGGCCCTCCATAGAGGATATAAGGAAACCCTCCCCCGCCCACGTTCCTGCGCAAATGTCTGGAGACATCCCCGCGAACGGCACCTCGGCCGCTCCCGGGGCTGGGGCCGGCGGCGGCTCGGACCCGTTGAACGGCGTTAGCGGGCTGTCGCTTGCGACGCGCACCGTCCACGCCGACGACGGCATCAGCGCCCACCGCGACGTCGCGCCGGCCATGCACGTCTCCACGACGTTCAAGTACAGCCGCAACCCAGACGAGCTGCAGTCAGGGGGCAATGTCGACGTAGGTCTCCCGTCACCCGGTTCCCGCTCGCTCCACAGCTCGATGCTCCCTGCCCTTCGTTGCCGTTCCTGAGAGAACCAATGAGTAAAGAGAGAGAAGACAGAGCGAGCGAGGGAGAGAGAGAGTTGGGTCAATGGCAATCTGGGATACTAACTTTCGTCTTCCCCATTCTCCAACAGCCCTTGGCCCCGGGCGACACACACATCTACTCGCGCTACTCGGCCCCAAACACAACCCGCTTCGAGGCCATCCTCACCTCGGTCCTCGGTGGGCCCTCGCTGACCTACTCGTCTGGCCTTTCGGCCTTCCACGCCATGCTAGTCCACCTGAACCCGAAGCGCGTCGCCATCGGCGGCGGCTACCACGGCTGCCACGGCGTCATCAAGATCCTTACCAAGCTCAACGGGCTGAAGCAGCTCGAGCTCGACGAGGCGTCGCTGGAGCAGCTGGAAGCTGGCGACGTGCTGCACGTCGAGACGCCGCTCAACCCGACGGGCGAGGCTCGCAATCTGGCGTACTTCAAGGAGATCGCGGAGCGCAAGGGGGCATACCTCACTGTGGATGCCACGTTCGCGCCGCCGCCGCTGCAGGACCCATTCCGGCTCGGCGCGGATATCGTGATGCACTCCGGGACCAAGTACTTTGGCGGCCATTCGGACATGTTGTGCGGCGTGCTGGCCGTCCACCCGAAGCACGCGGAGAAGTGGGTGCAGAACCTGTTCATGGAGCGGTGCTTCATCGGTGGCGTGATGGGGAACATGGAGGGTTGGTTGGGCGTGCGGTCGATGCGGACGCTGGAGCTGCGTGTGGAGAGGCAGTCCCGCTCGGCGACGGAGCTCGTCCGCTGGCTCGACGGAGAGATCCGGCGGAACCCCGCTGGCGTCGTGGGCAGCTTCGTCGACGGCGTCGTGCATGCCAGCCTGCAGAAGGAGGACCTGGCGGATGGTCAGGGGTGGCTGGCGAAGCAGATGCCAGGAGGGTTTGGCCCCGTGTTCGCGATCCTTCTCAAGGACGCTGAGGACGCCAGGAGGCTGCCGAGCAAGATGGAGCTGTTCCACCATGCGACGTCGCTGGGTGGTGTCGAGAGCCTGATTGAGTGGCGCGCAATGAGCGATAGCGGATGCGACAAGAGGCTGTTGAGGGTCAGCGTCGGCGTCGAGGGGTGGGAGGATCTGAGAGATGACTTGGTTCAGGGCTTCGAGCAGTTGGCGGAGGAGAAGAAGAAAAGGGCCTGAGAGCCGTCTGTCCGCTCAACGACGTAATGTTCTGAAACTCCCTAAACCCCTAAATATCTCACTTTGATTGAGAGGTGGTAGGATCCATGCCAACCCAAGTTATCTATGCATGATGAGATTCCTCTTGCATCCTTTGAAACCATGAGGCCTCTTTTGGTATAGAAAGAGACAGGTTGTTGTTCATTCTGTCGGGATAAGTATACACTCTGGCAAGGGTCAAAGTCGATCAGATATATCGCCAGAGCAAGCGCAGCTTAATCCAAGTTGGTCACTACACGGGGTATCTGTCTAACAGCTTCCACCTTCCCAAGTCTCTCTTAAGTCTCCATCCCATCGTTCCCTACAATAAGATGTCCAAAGAGCCGTCTTCGTTCAAGCAGTCCTCTAGCTTGTAGCGGGATGATTCGAGCCTGCCAAAGTGGGTTAGCTGGTGCGTTCTCCTTGCGGGTGAGAATGAGCACTTACGAGAAGAGAATGGATCCTGTGACCATGCAGCGACATGCGTCGCAATAGGTCTTCAAAAGCTCTCTCTCCCCCTTGTCTGCCGCTTCTTCTAGACCGATGGCAGCAGCCTCAAACGCTGCCACAGAGGTGGCTAGCTCGGCTAGGAGGGCGTCAACGGCCTGTTGAGGACATTTGCCCTCGTGCTTCATAATAATGGGGATGGCATTTACAACGCTCTCGCTGCCTTCCTTGGGCTATTCATGTGTATCAGATAACGAGAAAGCGACGAAGATCAGGCAGGGGGGGCGGCGATACTTACGATTTCCTTACGAAGGGAAAGTATATCGTTCGTGCTGTTGATTTTGATTTGATTAGCCGCCGTACTGTTGAGCGGAAAGATATATATACATCCAAACAGCCCTGCTGGTCTCGGACCATATAGTCTGGATCTGTTCCATGTACCGGATGTGCTCTGAAATGTTTTCCGATAGACCGAACCTGATATACTGGTCAACAAGAGATGAGTATCTGATTTCTTGGATGACTGACTCGACGAGAGCGCACAGGGTCCAGACCGCGGCCGTGCCATGGCGAAGCTCTGAATACGACTCGATGCTAGGCAGAGTGCCTTGAAGCCGCATTGTCTGTTCTTCGTGACAGTTGCCAATATAGCGCCGCATCTGGCTCATGAAAACCTGCCTCTGCTCTGTTCTTGGGTCAGCGATGCCCACAGTTTTCAAGGATGTCGAGCCTCACCTTGGGTGTAGGCTTTTTTCAACTCATCTCCAATCACCTTCAGCTCATAATCTGCCTGAGAAAACTGTGTATCCGAGCCAAACTTCGGAGCAAGGCCGAGAACGTACTCGAGCACTCTTATGGTGTTGTCACGACGTGTCTTGGCACGCAGAAGGTTGTTGCTCAGATCCACAGTCCCCTGCTGGTCAATGGCATCGTCCCAGCAGAACAACCAGATGATATAGAGCGCCAGGGTCTGAACTCGATCCCATTCGGGATGAGGGTAGTACCTGCAGTAATCAGCTCAGTAGTTCGAAGAAAACAGGTAAAGAACACCACTGACAGGCTGACGAAGCGGGCGTAATCAGCCCTCCGGTACTTCTCCCGGAGGTTGGGCGACTTGACGAGACTATTTGAAGGGGCGAACGTCAGTAGTATTTCTTCTATTTTACATTCCACATTTTATCGGACTTGCCGGTCAAAAGCATCTTCAACGACGGGAACGAGACGTTCGTAGTTGACGTTGGCCTTGACCGGCCATCCCTTAAGGATGCTGTAGAGGTTTGGGACGTGGATGGTCTGCCCCTTCAGGGCTTCAGAAATGACTCGAGCTTCCTGGGTCTTTGGGCTCATTTTGCTGGCGTTCGTGTCTTTTGCGTTTTTCTTGTAGGTGTCGGCTCGGCCGCGGACACCAGAATGAAAGAGCTGTTGGTCGACACACATCTTGTCGCGTTGTTGTTCGTCCAGAGTTGGCTCATGCACACAACAGCGATACGGGCTGGAAGTGAAGATTTGGTTGTTTCTTTCTGATCCGAGCAAAAGAAATAAAAAAAAAGATAGGACGGCAAGAAACTCAAGTATCTGGTGGAGACTGAAGTAGGAACCGGTAGAACCCTCAGTCAAGCGAAGGCCATCTGGTAAGAAAGGTGAGACTGCATAAGCAAGGATATAAGGGGAGGAGTGAACCAAGAAACTGACGGGATGAGATATGACGAGAAGCGATCGGATAGAAAATAGGAATGAGGACGAAGGCTTTCGGCCCCTTTGTATTCAACTTGGCCTCCATTCTTCTCAACCAAGCACGGAAGGCATCGGTGGCTTGGTGGTATAACACCGTGGCCCGTCAGGTCGGTATGAACCTGGTGATGGAAATCCCACGAATTTCATCTGGATGAAGACATTTGTAGGATGGTATTCCGAGTCTTTTGCTTGCTGCGCACTTGAGCTTTTCTTTGTTGCCCTCTACCTCCATTTGCTATACACTAATAACTCACGAGGGCCATGTCCCTTTCTTGAGAGTCATCCTCTCATTTCTGGATCACCCGTTGGCGCCATATATGTTTGCTAAGTCTTGAATGTCTATTACTTTGTGGACGCCAAGCCATTCTGCCCCTTCATTGTGAAATACGGTAAATAACCGACTGAGCGGCCTCAATGTCGAGGACAAACATGCCACTCTTCTCGCTCCACCGCAGCCCACATTATGATCCCGAACAAATTGCTCAATACATCCATAAAGCTATTGAAATCTTACGGGCTGTGTGTCGCCGCTGGCTAAAAATAAACCCAGTGATGTACGGTGAGAGAGTCCCGAGCGTACGGTATCAGGGGCGCGGACAATGGACTCGCTACGCGCCGGATAATAGCATTGATTTTCATCCAATCGAACTCAGGGCTAGCTAGAACTGGCTCTGGTGAATTCTGCACTGGATTATACTTATGAGATCATTCGGAAGATGAGACGTGGTCTCTGCAGAATCTTGTACTGCGGTTAGCCGATGGATCGGGCTCTAGAGGTTCATTCATTTTGTGGACATTACCATACACGCCATTGCTTGCATCCAAGAGATATAGTTGAGACAAGTCGTTTAAACCACAATTTTCCATGGGCGGACGGCTACCTGCGTGGGAATATACTTGTTCCAGGAAGGCCATTTCAGGAAACATATTGAATTCGAAATCCGCAGAACGTATGTGGCGTTTCCATTTCCCATATCACCCGCGGTTACCAGCATCAATTGATAACCCCTATCGTACAAAGCATCGCTTTGCGTACGCTGTAGTCATTCCTTCACGTACACCTCAATCTATACCGTGTGTCACCCATCTCAGCCCTCCTCAAGGGTCTCAGTTGGTCACGCCGCAGTCTTGTAGGACATGTTTATTGTGCCACCTCGCTGAAACAGCAAAAAGGGAACCGCACCTCAACAGTCCGCGAAACCGCGATTTCGCGACTCTCGATCATGCAGCAGCCCGGCGCTTTTTGTGATGGGTCTACATCACGTGGGTAAATGTAGATAGAGTCTTTGCCCTGCTCGTGCTGACGCAAGCAACGAGGGGTTGCACCGCGTGGATCCCCGTCGTAGTGACGCGCATATGATGCTCGCATTCCCAGCGATTCGATGCTGCAGCCGAGTCGAGACCAGCTGTGGCTGCTGTTACGCACGCTCCTCACGGTTGCCGACACCCCTCACATGACTCTCATGGACGC
This sequence comes from Colletotrichum graminicola M1.001, assembly GCF_000149035.1. Taxonomy (NCBI): domain Eukaryota; kingdom Fungi; phylum Ascomycota; class Sordariomycetes; order Glomerellales; family Glomerellaceae; genus Colletotrichum; species Colletotrichum graminicola. The sequence continues at coordinate 623,796 of NW_007361016.1, read as the reverse complement.
TATCGGAATCGATGCGAGACGATCAAGGGGAGGAAGAGGAAAGGGGGGCGTTGGGGGGAGGGGAGTGCAAATGCTGTGCGGTATGCTCAATGTGCTCATGTAACGAACGATCAACTATTGGTTGACCGAGGACTGACTCATCTGTCTGTGTCGACTTCCTTCAGCAGCTCCGTCAAGTTCATGATCCTGTAGCCGCGCCGTCTGAGTTCTGGGATCACCTTCCGCAGCATGGGGACGGTCCAGCTCCTCCTATCGTGGCAGATGATTATTGCACCTGGTCGGACCATGCTCAGTATGTGATTGGCGTTCATCCGCCAAGAGCTGATCTGGGCGTCGTGAGGATACACGCTGCCCAAAACCATCCTGTATCCCATCTTGTCGACCAGCCGCCGCATCTTGTCGTTAAAGAAGCCCGAGCCCGGGCGGAAGTAGTTGGCCACCATGGGTTTGTCCTGGTACTCGTAGGCAACCTTGATCTTGCGATAGACCTCGAATATCTCTGACTCCAATTGCCCTTCGGGCAGGGATCGCGAAGCTTCGTCGTGCATTGCATGGTTGCCCAGCTCGCTCCCGGACTCGATAATTGCATCCATGTCTCCTTCGCGGCCATTCATCTGCGAGCCGATAAGGAAGAATGTGGCGTGGGCATCATTCTCGTTGAGTACTTTCAGGATCTCGGAGGTGTGCTGGGACGGTGCATCATCGATCGTCAGGCCTATAATCTTCTTATCCGTCGGGACCTGCCAGAGAACATCGGGCCATCGACGAGCGAAGTAGTTGATGAGGCACGCTGGGGGTTTGTAGATGATATAGAAGGGGACGGTCAGGAGGACGACCAGAGCGAGGAGAACCAGTAGGGTGGCCATTCGATTCCTCCGTACGCGCCGGCGCAGCTTGTTCGGAAATCTGAAGAGCGATATGCGTGCCATTGACCGCCCATTCACCTTCGTGTTTGTCGAGCGATGAAGGGCAATGGCGACATCGTCGAGCTCGTCGATCTGGTGGTGAAACGAAACGTAACGAAGCTGAGCCCGGCGCACAGCTCCATTCGGTGCAGCTGCAGGGGTTTGCGTTCCAGAGCTGGTTCCCCTGACAGGCGCCTGTGGCTTGCCGCGGACGTTAACGCCGACGAGGAAGCAGGGCCGCGAGATTGTGGCTGGTGCAAATGGAGCCGTTGGGACCCACAGAAGTCCTTCCAGTCAACCTCACCCGGTCTACGGATACTATTCATATCCTTAGTCACTTCACTTGCCGAGGCCTCGATGCCGTCTGATCCAACTTCTAAACTGACATGCCAGAACCAAAGCCCCCTTCTGCCGACCACAAACGAGGGCTTCTTAGGCCTCTATTGTGTCGCATGCTGACGTTGTGGCTCTACTGGTCGGCTGGCGTCCGGCACATCGCCTCATGGTTAGTTACCTATGCCACCGGTTCGAGGGTTACCTAATCGTAATCCTGGCATAGCCAGTTGTCCGACCAGGACAGATAGTAGCAGGCTTCGGCAATTGCGATCAGAACAAGCCGTTGCTCACCGGGAAGACTCAACGACCCTCGGTTAGACCCGCCCCGTCTTCTTTCTTCTTTTCCGTGCAATATGCCCCTAAGAACCTGCGTAGAACTGCTGCGATACGAGCTTGTTCTGCTTGTCATCAGCATGTTGATGTGACTTCCCTGAACACAGAACACTCTCATAATGGATGGTGCATCAACAGATGAGATGTCGGCCATTGCTCGTGTGTTCCGGAAGAGGGCCAGTATCCAGAGTCCAATGGGTAGCAGATGGCGTCAAGGCTGGATCCCAGGTTCCCCAAGCCAACCCCGAGCTCGCCGTCTCACATTACGCCCATAAAACCTTCCTGAATTCATAATAGTATACCATAATCTTTGGCAGTGTGCTTGGGTCTCAAGGCAACACCTCGCAACACCGAACCCGACACTGGGTTAGAAAAGTGCTTGTATCTCTGGCGCCCTTATGGACCCCTCGCTATACCCTTATTCAGCCAACTGGAATCGTACCAAGTTTCAAGTGATCCCACAAGATCAAGGAAGTGTTTGATAAGATCTTGTATGGAACTGCAACTCACATGAGTGCGTGTGCCGCAAGTACAGACTTCAAACGGCGTTCGGAAGAGAAAGAGCTACGACAGAGAACAACGTTCGCGGCAAAGAAGATATCAATGCTTACCATTAACAACTTTTTTAATTTTAATGCTTAAAATAACATTATCTCTCATAACAGTATCAATTTTATACTGAACAACTTTATTAATTTTATTAAAGTTAGTAAGTACTTTTAAGATAAAGTATACGGCATATTTATTATTCTTTGGAACGTAGAATACATGAGAGACTTTGCTGATTCGAGCCAAGCCAGCATAGATAATATTAATTCATCACTATTTCTAGTAATAGGGTCTAAATAAAATAATTTAGGATTTTTATCAATATTAGTATATATTCCACCAGAATATACATAAGATATGTTATCAACAGAATGGTTATAAACTTCTAAATCTAAAACTCCTATATTTTGATCTTCTAAAAAAGATTTTTCTTTTTTAGCCACATATTGTATAGGTTTAGTTACAATATTTTTTTGATAAAAGTACATCATACCTTGTGAATCTAATTTAATAACAGCATTATTTGAATGTCTGTAAATAGTACCATCTTCCATTTTAGTATCAATTACTTCTTGAATCAAATTCCCTAATAAGTCAAAACAACACTTAATAATATCATTATTCTTCTTTAAACAGCCATAATATAATTAGGATTAGAAATATTTCTTAAATAAAATTCAGTATTAGGGTCAAAAATCATACTATTTTTTTTATGAATAAGCTTAATAATTCTATCATAAGATCATATAATATTATCATTAATAGTAATAAAAACATTATTATCTATAGAACTCTCAAGTTTAGGACCTAATTTATCAGTACTAATCGGAATATAAAAAAGTTGTTTTTTAACTTGAGAAGGCATTTCTTTAATCTTAGTAATATATATTCTAATGTAATAGTAGTTAGTATATAAAGATTCTAGTGAGCAATCTCAGTTTAATTAAGCGATTAAGGTTAGATCTTTAAGCTTACGGTGAAACTCTGACGAGTGGAATTTTAAGAATTTACAAATATTAGACTATACCATTCGCAAAGATAAAAAGACAAGAGATCGCATAATAAAATATGTATTGAATACAAATAAGTCGCTACATGTCGATCTTTTAGTACTTATTACTATTTTATATTTAAAGATTTATCTTTAAAGGATAAACTTCAAGTAATTCGCAGCACTAATTGTAATTCTCTGCGTAGCGGAAGCGAATCAATTAGTGTTACACATTTTGTTTGAAGATAATGATAAACAAAAATTAACGTCTTCAATATCTATGAATGCCGAAAGATGATTTTTATCTACAAACGCTAAAGATATTGGGACTTTATATTTAATTTTTGCTTTATTTTCAGGATTATTAGGTACAGCTTTCTCTGTATTAATAAGATTAGAGTTAAGTGGACCAGGAGTTCAATATATTTCAGATAACCAATTATATAATAGTATAATTACAGCTCATGCTATTCTTATGATATTCTTTATGGTTATGCCAGCCTTAATTGGAGGTTTTGGTAACTTCTTAATGCCTTTAATGGTAGGTGGACCGGATATGGCCTTTCCAAGATTAAATAACATAAGTTTTTGACTATTACCACCTAGTTTAATACTATTAGTATTCTCTGCATGTATAGAAGGTGGAGTTGGAACAGGGTGAACATTATATCCTCCTTTATCAGGATTACAAAGTCATAGTGGTCCTAGTGTAGATTTAGCTATATTTGCTTTACATTTATCAGGGGTAAGTAGTTTATTAGTAAATATGAGAACACTACTGTAGTAAATATGAGAACACCAGGTATAAAATTACATAAATTAGCTTTATTCGGATGAGCTGTTGTTATAACAGCAGTCTTATTATTATTATCTTTACCTGTGTTAGCTGGGGGTATTACAATGGTATTAACAGATAGAAACTTTAATACATCATTCTTTGAAACAGCCGGTGGAGGTGATCCTATATTATATCAACATCTTTTCTGATTCTTCGCAATCGACACGGCACATTCGTGCGTAGGGAATTTTTTTTTTTTTTACCGCCGTGGCGCACCGCGCTCCCCTCCCCTCTCCTCCCAGGCTCCTCCCACCCGCCCCCGCGGAACCGTTTGCGCGATCAGCGATTGGGGGAGTGGCGGTCTAGAAAATGAGATGCGATGAACAGTATAAGAGAGTTTGGGCCGTGTTCGGCTTCTTAGCCACAGTTCGCACTTGGGGGGACAAAATTAAAGCGGGGCCTGACAACGAATGATACCAGTTTCTGAATTCCGGAAACCGCTTAGTACCTACCGTACGGATATATGTGTATATCATCCACTGACACGCCTCACTTCATCGTCATGCTGCATGCACTGTGTAGCCTCTTTATTCATACGACGGCCGCATCGCATTGAGATGAGGCATGCCCCAGGAAGGCTGCCGGGGGCCGATTGGAACGGGAAAAAGGGGAAGCGACGAGGATGGGGAAAGTATTTCCACGGCAGCGACCCTAAAATTTCCCGTCCCCCTCCAGGCAAAACCGACGGTGGTTGCGAACCCCAACCTCCGATCAAACAACCGCCCTGTCCGCGGCCATCCCGCCGTCCCGGGATCGGCAGTGAGGGGCCCGCCCTCACCCTCCTTTTCTCGTTTGCCGAAAGCATCGTTTATGCGCAAGCCAGGTATCCCCGCAGGAAGATCAAACAAGGTAACGGGGGGGGGTGGTTGGTGGGGATGACAGATTGATTTTCACTTTCACCCTCCCCTGCAACATCACATGTTGACGGCCGAGAGCGATGCAAGATCTCAGTTCCGATAGTTGTGGGAGAGTTCGTCGTTCTTCCCAATGCTGTGCATACCTATATACCTATAGGTCGGCAAGGGATTGGCAAACCCCAAACAGGAGGAGCAGGAAGTTGAATCGGAACCCGGCGATGAGAAGGCACACCCCCCCCCCCCCCCCACTTTCGCATCTTTCCTTTTCCGATCCACATTTCCCGCAGTCTATTGTAGACGTAGGCAGTCACGGCCAAGGCTTCCACGCAGGCCCAGCGTTTCTTTTTTTGGCCTTTCTTCTTTCTCCTGATCGTCTTTCTGCTTCTTCTTCAGATCGAAGCGCATGAACACATGTCTCGGCCGCGATGGGTCAATGTCGCTGCCTTGAAGACGACCCCATGACAAAATACACGCTCCCAACCCTCCGAAACCATCTCGACCGAGAGACAGAAACGCACATGCCCCGGTGAAGATGTCCGCGTGGTACGAGAATTGAAGAGGGAGGGGGGGGGAGGGAGGAAAAGGAAAGACATACCAAAGAGCCAATCACCGAGGAAAGCCACTGGACCTGACGAGCTGTCACATGGGGTTCCACGCTGCAGTCGTCAATCGGCAGATGGGCCTTCATCCCGCACTGCTTCCGGAATGCAAATCGAACGGGACCTACTCCTCCGCTCCCAGCTTATGCCTGCGTGTTTTCTGTCTGTCTTGCTTCACCCCCAAGTGTTCGCCTGACCCCTCGCTCGTGATTGAAAAAATAAAAAATAAAAAAACACATTTGCCTATTCGGCGAAGCTGGTACGCATCATGCCTCGCAGAATAAGAGAGAATCCGGGTGGGGAGGTTCGGGACGTGAATCACAAAAGATCGCGAGCGGGTCTGTTTTCTGCCCCATCCTAGGCAGCTTCCTCTTCGAGGGGACGACCGCCGGCAATGTCTCCGCGATCAGTACAATGAAACCGACGATCTGAAACATACGGCTATCTCACTACGCCGCTTCCTCCGGGCCGACAACTGCGGTTAGTGCAGGACCTATTCGATAGTAGTTAGTGCAGAAGCTATTCGGCAGTAGGTTCGTCATCCGGACCGTCCCCGGCAACAATGCGCGACGATCTTGAAAGACGTCCTCGAGTTAATCGCGAGTGGCTTCCTCTCGAAAACATCTCGGACAAAGGAGAGTAGTCGGTTTGGCGTACTCACTGGGACAACATCTAGCCGGGAGTACATGCTCTAGTTTCGGCTCGAGGATCCGGGCAGAGGCAGGCTGACGCGGCGACGCTGTTTCCGATACGTCGCTCTCGCACATCAGAGTCCCTAAACCCTTCCCAGAATAGCCTGCAAAACTCGGGTGAGCTTGTTCATCGACCCGCCTGAGGTCGCGGGCTGGGCGTCATGTCGCCCTGGCCTTGTCTGTCCACACACCGTTTTATCGCTAGTCTGTGGGCTTATTTTTCGAGACTGCAGCTCGTTGTGGTTGCCCAGACGAACTCGGCGTGCAGGTGAATGGAGCAACAAGCTAAAATAAGGTAGAGCGTACGGTTAGACACTCTGCGAATCCGAGGAACTTTTCATCAGCCACACCAAGTCAACTAGATGAACGCCATGTGAGCAGAAACGCAGACAAAATCTAAAGAAAAGAAACGAAAAACGAATAGAATAAAAATAGGACCCAGGACGACATGGGTGACTTGCCAAAGGAAGCGGCAGATTTTTGTAATTAATAGAATTGTTAAGCGGCTCCGTACAAGAAACGGGAGGGGGAATCTCTGTCGCGTCATTCAAAAGTATATACACAGAAACGCCTATTATCCCATGCGTAGAGGGCATCAAATCCTGCAACATGGCCATGTTTCTCCTCTCACACGCATGCTTTCTGCGCGAATCCGGACTAGGTTCTCCTCCGGGCCAGGTTAAGTCCCATTGTCATCATCTCCCCCAAAGAAAGGCCGCGGTTGTCGGTCTGGTCAAGATTTTGCTTCTTCCGAATATGTACAAAGAAGAGTGTCAAATCAGGCTCACCAAGGGTGCAGGTGCATTAGATCCATGCGGTAGCCATCGATCGCTGAGGAGCCTGGCTGTCGGTGAAAAAGTTGGGGAAGAGGCTTTGGACTTCGGACAGGTAGTCATCTGCAGCGAACTTGTAGAGGCCCTCGGCCTTGAGAAGGCGCTCCTCCTCGTACATGACATCATCCTTGATGCCAAACTCCTCGGCGATTTCCGTGACCTGGGCCAGTTCACGGCCAAAGGGGTGCGACTCGGTCACCTTTTCTTGTCTCGGGGATTGGTGCTGGAATGCGGGCGTGGGCATTGGCGGTAGAGGGGTCTTGATCGCGGGGGTAATTGAGTGGTGAGACATTGTGGAGGCCGCGCTGGAACCAGACGACGCTCGCGCGGAGAAAGTCATGCTGGCCTTGGAGGAAACCGTCTTATCCGAGGCTTTGGACATTTGCGATAGGGAGCGCTGGCGGGCGACGGCATCAAATGAAGCCTGCTTCGTGTGTGTGGGCGCGCGCTTGGGAATGGTAGGGACCTCGGGTGTCTTGGATGCGTTATTGGGTGCGCCTGGTGAAACGAAATAACAGGACAGATGGTTTGGCTCCTTGAGCAGCTCATGGGGTGCAACATCGGGGCTGGTCGGAGGAGAAGAGGCGGCTGACCTGGCGCTTTCCGAGTCCTCTTCTGTTGACTTTCTCGACGAGTTGCTAGACGCATCGGTTCCAGTTCGGGGTCGGATATCGGGGGCGTTGTAAGAGAGCATGTTGGTGGTATGAACGAGCTCCATGGGCGCAGAAATCTTGTGCCTGATGGCGTACTGAGCCTTGGTAGTCTTACTTCGCTGCAAAATATTGGTGCGTTCCTTCCCCCTTGCGGCGTCGGAAAGGTCGATGCTGTTCTTAACCCGCCGGGTCGTAAAGGCTCGAGAGATAGAAGACATGTTGACGGTCGACGAGAAGCTCAGACCTGGTTTGGGCTTGGTCGAAGTGGAGATTTGGGAAGAGGCTAGGGTTTGGTGAGGGATAGGAAGTAATACCGAGGGGAGCGGTTAGCTTTAGTAGGTAGCTGCCGAAAGTACCTAGTTTGGTGCTCGAGCGTGATGAGGGTGTTTGTGCGCTTGGCCATCCACAGGAGGGGTTGAGCCGAAACGAGGTGATCAGATGACGACGACGGAACTGGGTAGACGAGTTGGGTTGGATTTGTGTGTGAGACACTGTAGATCGAGTAGTCCGGTCCTGGGACAACTCAACAAGTAGTCGGTGCTTCGGCGTAAATCCGGCTGAGAAGGTGGTTTGCGTGTGAGTTGCGAAGGAAAAGGAGTCTTGTGGTGACGGGTTCGAGTCGATGAAAGGACCGTGGGTGGATATAATACCAGTAGGTCAAGCTGGGCTGATGGCAGTTGCGTATGAAAAGAGGACGAATAACCCAGTCCAGTAATAGCAAGCCGAGAAGAAACGTTCAACGTGTCGTACGGGAAGCAGAGAGGGTTTGAGGGGCGTAAGTAGTCGTGGTGGTGGTGGTGGTGGTGGTAGTAGTAGAGGTAGCTAGTGTGTTTTTTTCGTGTAAAAGCAGTTCGTGCCGGCGACAGAATGGAACCAGTGTCTCGAGATTTCTAGGCAGAAAGGGGAAGACACTGAGACAATAAGAATCGAAAGACACCACAAAGGGAGTGATGATGCGTTGGTGTGATAGAAGTCAAAGGGAGGGAAGAGAAGAGAAGAGGGTCCTGTTTCCGATATCGAGAGTGGGAAAAGGTTTGAAGGGAAAGGGAATGGGAAGAGAGGGCGCGTAGGACAGGGTGCGAGGGGAGGGAAGACAGAGTAATAATACTCGCCGGTAACGGTTAAACAGACCGGTAGTGCAGCAGGAGTACGGATAGCACTTGTAAATTAGGACAATACGTACTCCGTACTCTATACTATACTACCTACCTGCAGCGGTCCCTGATGGCAAGCGCGAGGCAGAGTGAGTGATGGACCTTGTCTGTCTAGTGTACAGTTGTCTGCCCTCTGATCTCCTCAGTCCTGTCTGGCCCGAGCTTCTGACCGGCCCCGAAAACCCTTGCACCCCTCCCTCCGAATAACGACGAATGGGCCCCCCTCGCAAGTACAGTACGTCCTGGCTGGGGGCATGTCGCTCTTTGATTGCCTCATCGCCCCTTCTGGTTGGACCTACTACGTAAAGGCTCGCTTTCCCTCTCCGCAGGGACTGGAGCCAACGACTGGAGACTGCCGCTTGGGAGAAAATGTCCAGGCGCTGGCTACCTTACCCCACCCATCCTTGCAGTCTTTTCGTACCCCCTACGGATGGTGGGTCCATGTTGAGCAAAAAGGGAAAAGCTTCCTTGGCCTTCACAGTGTGCTCGCTAGCGCTGGAGTTGACTCTGCTGGGTTCCGCTTTAAAGCGCCAAGACCTGAACAAGATAGCGTCTGCGCCAATGACAGCTTTAGTTCGTCACGAACCCCTGGTCCCTTCCCTCTTCTTTTTTCCACACGGCTGCGTCGACCTATTCTAGTTTAGCCGTCTCTGCCGTCGTTCGTCACTCGGTCAGTCAGCCAGTCAGTCACCCTCCCTTTTCGCGTGTAATGCGTGTGGTCATCCCCTATTTGGTTACTATTACGGTATCTGCACAACCATCGACTCCCTTGTCTGCCGACCACTCCTGTCGGTGTTTATGGCGGCGGGTAGGCCCTTTTCCACAAACTGACAAGTGACATCCCTCCTCTCAAGGAGTACCTAGGTACCTACCTACAGCGTACCTAGGTATCACCGTACATGGTCCTGCACAACCATGCGTCTGCCGGGCTTGCAGCGTGACAACCGCCACCAATCCGCCAAGAAGCGCTTTGAAGCAGGCGCCACTCGAACGGTGCGATGCAATCTGCATCGACGCCAACCGCAAGCCCAAACAGCGGCTCAACCAGGGGGGAAATAGCGTATGTCATCGTCTGCCTTTCTTGGGAAAGGAAAAGGAAAGAAGAAAAGGAGGGAACAAAAGAGGCTGGCATCGTCGGGCCAGCAGTACAGTTGAGACCAGTCCGGCGCCTCACTCGCTCCCTTTTGACAGCTCATCCAGGGTTAACCTTCGCAGACCGATATGAACTCCAACGGTAGGTACTCGCCTTGTACTCGGCCAGCAGGCAAAACAGCATTTGCGTTTGCATATGTACCTCACGGCTCACGGGGCGCACGGTACATGTGTCGGGCTGCGACCGCCATGTCTTCCCCGCCGTGTTGCTATGGAAGTGGAAGGAACACGGCGTTGCTTGTAGCGAACTGCTGGCCGGCACACAAAAGCAAGTGGAAACTGTGTCGAGACAAAAAGCTAGGTAACACTTCGTGGGCCTTTCTTGGAGGAGTCTGACGTAGTGTAGCTGGTGGGCAAATTCCTTCTTCTCTTTTCTTTCTCCTTCATTTCTTTTTCTTTTTCTTTTGTGTTGCTCGTACGGATACTCCGTACTGTACCCGTATTGTATCCGAGGACGCCACCATCAGGGCAGCATCCCGACAGGAGGGCATGGTCCACCGGCTTCTCGCCCAACTACCTCATGGGCCCCCCGACGGGTCCCGACCGGTTCACATCCCGGAAGAAGATTATGTGATTCGAAATGGCCGAGCCGTGGCCCGTGGCGCATCGTCCAGCTGCCAGGTTTCTCCCCGGAGGAAAAAGATACCCCGTCCCTGTACCGATTACAGTGTGACGTGATGAGCCGCGGACGGAGCGAAAGAAGGCGATGGGGGCCGGGGCGATGGTGAGTTTGTGGGGTTCATCGGTGTTGGACCAGTGATTGGAATATACGCCTCCAGAAGTCGACAAGAGCGTCTGGTAAACTACTACTAGAAAGGCCTAGTCGTCGAGAATGGCCTCGTTGCCGTCAGCTCAAGTCCTGATGTAGACAGATGCAAAGGCACCATTGGCTGAATGTTCTGTCTGCCATCCTTCTTCCGTTTAGCAGACACACCCACCCCCTGGAGTTTCACTGTTTCACCCTGCGCCATCCATCCCATCCCACTCCAATGGTCCCGCCTGCCTGCCACTCGTGCCTGCGCAAGCAGCACGGGGATCCACACTGGTGGTGGTGTGGAAAGTGGAAACCAGTCGATCCGGAACCATTTCCTTTTCTCCCTCCCCCTTCCTCCTTCATTTGCGTTTGCTTGTTTCTTGCGTCTTGCAGGCGGCCCCAGGCCGGGATGCCAGCGAAAATCCCAAACAACTTAGAATCATCCAGTCATCATCGTCACATCTTCTGCTGCAACCTAATTCAATTTGTCCGGCGCCAGAGTCACGTCGTCACGCGTCACGCACACATACACACACATGGCCCACACCACATGGCGCGCAAACACATGGACACACAGTAGGCAGTACAAAAACAGCACAGTACACCCACGAACAGATCCGCAGTCGCCAAATGAGCAATGGCCGGGCCTCGTTCTTATCACACATCAGATATCTAGACATTCAGTGACGAAAGGCTAAAAAAAAAAAAAAAGGACCGCTTTTCCTCACCACTTTGCCACTACCATTTGTCACCCAAGTGCTACCGGTAGGTAGGCACTTTACCTTACAGACCCACACTATCCTCCACTATGTCGTGTGCATAAGCCTGTCACCCACATGTCAATCCTTGATTAGCACGACTCTTTGACTCACTGCAGCACTTCATCGTCAGGACAGCAGCAGAAGCAGCAGCAGCAGCAGCAGCAGCACGTTCGTTTCGGCTTGCAGACCAGCTCACTTATGGTGCACCGGTCTCTGATCCCTAACAAACAAAACGCTTTCTCACCGATTGCTTCTGCTAGTTTGAAAGTGCGTGCGTGGTATGACAGTCTTGGCTATCCGTCGCTACGAAACTCATTCGGTCGATGCGTACTGCTGTTTCGAAGACGGCAATTGACTTCGGACGATTTGAGACCACCCCCCGCGAGTCAAAAGCTGCTTTCCAATACGGAACCCCCCCCCCCTCTAGTCCGCTCTCCTCCCCGCTGTCAACGGCGCCGTCCCACCACCATCCTCATCACCATTCATTCTCGTGGTTGGGACTCCACCCTCGGCTGTGCTGGCGCCGTGCAGATACTCGGCCTCCTCTTTTGATACATCTGTCCCCGACCAAGAAGATGTTCTCCCGATGATCTTAACCAGAAGGCATGTCCCTGGTAATTTCACAAGTGAAGGATCACATTATTAGTCTCTCGTTCGCCTTAGTCCTCGTCCTCGTCCATCGATTCAGCACCGTCCTTCTCGCCCTCCTCGCCCTCGTCCTCGCTGGAGCTGCTGTCGTCATCCAGGACGCCAACGAGGCGGTCCTCCTCAACGCCTTCCGGCTTCTGCGGGACGCGCTCAGAAAATGCATGTCGAACCGCGGCGTTGGTGCTCGTGTCCCAAACGTGCATGGTTCCACGGCTGCCGGCAACGGCGAGTCTAAACGCGACCTCGGGATCGGGTGCGAACTGCGTCGAGAAAACCTTGCCTACGTCTAGGTTGCGGGAAATCACCATGGATGGACCGCTGGCCTGGATGTTCCACAACTTAACCGTCTTGTCGGTCGACCCGGTGGCCAGGAAGCCGGGCACGACAGGGTTGATGTCAAACGAGGAGACGGACTCGTCGTGCGCCTGCAGCGTCCACACCGCCTTGGTCGCCTCGGGAGTTGCCGGCGCGTTACGGACGTCGTGGACATGGATGATTCCGTTCTCCGTGGACACATAAAAGTAGTTGGGGTCGTGGGGGTCCCACCGGATGTTCTCCACGTCGCTCTCGACACCCCATCTGGGCGCCTTCGCCTCAGGGGCTCTCATGTCGGCGGCGACGACCGTTCTGTCGTAACTGCCGCTCAGCAGCACGGTGGTCTCAACCGAGTGCCACGCGAGAGAGCACACCTTGTCCGTGTGGTAGGAGTACGACTTGGCACACTTGGCCGTGTGCAGGTCCCACAACTTGACTGTCTTGTCGGCGGACGCAGAAGCCAGGAGGTTTCTGTGTTTCCTGTTGGCCGCGAGGGCGAGGACGGCGTCGACGTGGTACTCATCGTTGGCCTTCTTGGCCTTCTTCTTCTTCTTCCTCTTCTTCTTGTCCTCGGCGCCCTCGCCGGCCTGACCCAGGATGGCGTTGGGGTACAAGCTGTCGATGGTATCGAGGTCCCAGACCTCAATATCCGGATCCATGGTGCCGATGGCGACGAAGTTGGCCGTCGAGTCCTTGTCGACGCCGGCCTTTTGCACGGGGATGTCGAGCCACTCGACGCAGAGGGGTATCGCGGGGAGCATGATATCATGGTGGACGTAGAGGTTATCAGCCGAGTCCTCGTAGACGTAGACCTCGAGGTGGGCCATCTCGTCCTCGACCTTTGCGGCGAGCAAGAGGTTGTCGGTCGCGAGGATCTGCAGGTCCTCGCGGTCCTCGTCGTCGTCATCGTCCGGCCCGCCGTTGCCATGGAGCGTGATGTACGGGTCGTCCTTGTTCGATTCGTAGTAGGCGAGCGACTTGATGTTGCCGAACATGGCCATTCCCTCGCCCTGGCCGACCTTTTCCTCGTCCTCGTCGCTGTCGTCATAGTGCTCCAGGTCGTACTCCTTCAGGTCCTCGTCGTCAAGGTTGACACTGTTCGAAAGGCGGTCAGCAAGTCATACTCTTCCAATTATGCGCGCCAGTGCGCCTTCGTATGTAGAGATTGGTGTCGACTAACGTTTCCGTCTTCGACCCCTTTGCGTCGGCCGCATCGTTGACGGTCTCGGCCGCGACACCGTCCTCCGCCTCCTGCGCCTCCTGCAGGTCCTCCTCAGCGTCGTCCAGCTGCAACTTGGCGAGCTCAGCTATGCGCTCGTATTCGCTTTCGTCGAATGTGTATTTCGAAGGGAAGGGCGCCGCGAAGCCTCGAGGCACCCAGGTGGATGTGGTGATCATGGACATCTTGAAGGTCGCTTCAAAGAGTTATGTCGCTGGTGATCGGGTATGTTTATTTCTAATACGTAGAAGGACCTGGTCCTCGTAGAATTTTCAAGGGAGGAAAAGAGGGTGTATGTAATCGCCAAAAAACAGATCCCAAAACTTTTTAGAGGGTCGGATCCGGTGCAGGGAATCGTCTCTCCAGTTGCGCCCACCGACAATGTGTGTGAAGCGCGCGATGGAAAAAAAAAATATTCGAAGGTGGGGTTTATCTTATCTTACTATCGATAAACAACCTGTCCAAGGACCTTTCTCGCGAGAGCGACATACGGCCCACCATAAACACCACGAAGGAGGAAAACAAGGATGCCAAACTCCATCGAAATTACCTATCAAGAGCATTTAAGGAACATCTAAGAGAGCGGGTGTCTTGCGAATTGGTTTTTATTTTTTATTTTTATTCTTTATAGCCGGTCGTGGGTTAGTAGCATTCCCCACAGACACCGAAGCCAGAACCCTTTCTTTATTGCATTAGCCGAACAGGCATTGAGTGACTGCTACCAGGGGTATGTGCACCTGAGCCACCGGCTCCACTCAAATGCGACTTGTGAACCGGCCCAGTTCTCGAGCTCTGTTTACTTGCTTTGCCTCAACTTACTCCATATGTATTTCTGGGTCAGCATCGCAACCTGCCTCGTACCCAGCCAACTCACGCATAATCGAAAGCTCATCGTGTGGGTCACGCTCATCTTGACGAAAGCTCGAGCCCGAAGGATACAGGAAGCCTAGGCGACGCCTTCGCAACCGCAGGACCGGCAGCAATATGTACGACAACCGAGATGGATCAGGCCCCAGCTTCAAGCGCCGGAGGATAGATGGAGGGAGATTCCAGGACTCGGGCCGTTCGACACCACGCGACTCCCGCGCCGCGGAAACGCCAGCTCGTGACATTCCGGAGCCGACCGACGAAGACTCGAAAGCGCTGGATCGCGACTGGTATATGGGCGACGAATTCGGCGGACACACATTCGGTGATGATTCGCACAACCCCTTTGCGTCGTATGCATCATGGGAGGCCGAGAAGCAAGAAGCTGTTAAGGCGGAGAAGATGTCAAGTCGCTTCGACGCGCGGAAGGAGCAGCGACAGAGGGAAAACGATGCGTGGGAGACGAATCGGATGCTGGTGTCCGGCGTGGCGCAGAGGAGGGACATGGGTGCCGATTTCGACGATGATGAGGCTACGCGTGTTCATCTTTTGGTGCACGACCTGCGGCCGCCTTTCCTCGATGGCCGAACCATCTTCACGAAACAGTTGGAGCCTGTCCCCGCTGTGCGCGACTACCAGAGCGACATGGCCGTATTCAGCCGGAAAGGCAGTAAGGTGGTGAAGGAGGCGCGCCAGCAGCGGGAACGCCAACGGCAAGCACAAGAGGCCACAAACATTGCCGGTACCGCCTTGGGAAACCTGATGGGCGTGAAGGAGGACGACGGGGACAGCGCGCTACCCGTCGCTTCGGAGAACGACTCGAAGAAGAAAGGCGGAGACGAACCCGTAGAGAACGGCAACAGCAACAAGTTCAGCGACTATATGAAAAAGGACGAAGGTGGGGGCAGTGACTTTAGCCGAAGCAAAACTCTCCGCGAGCAGAGACAGTATCTGCCTGCATTCGCGGTCCGTGAGGATTTGATGCGCGTCATTCGGGAGAATCAGGTCATCATCGTCGTCGGTGAGACGGGGTCTGGCAAGACGACTCAGCTGACGCAATTCCTCCACGAGGACGGGTTTGGAAAGTCGGGCATGATTGGGTGCACGCAGCCGAGACGTGTAGCCGCAATGAGTGTAGCCAAGCGTGTCGCCGAGGAGATGGAGGTGAAGCTCGGCAGCACGGTGGGTTACGCCATCCGATTCGAGGACTGCACCAGCAAGGACACTGTCATCAAATACATGACTGACGGTGTCCTGCTGCGAGAGTCGCTCAACGAGCCCGATCTTGACAGGTACTCGTGTGTCATCATGGACGAGGCGCACGAGCGCGCCTTGAACACGGACATCCTGATGGGACTGTTCAAAAAGATTCTCCAGAGACGGCGGGATCTGAAGCTAATTGTCACGTCCGCGACCATGAACGCGAAGCGGTTCTCAGACTTCTACGGCGGAGCACCGGAGTTCATCATCCCTGGCCGAACCTTCCCTGTCGATGTCATGTTCCACAGGTCGCCGGTCGAGGATTATGTGGACCAGGCAGTACAACAGGTCTTGGCCATTCACGTATCCATGGACCAGGGCGATATTCTCGTCTTCATGACGGGACAAGAAGACATCGAGGTCACCTGCGAGCTGATTCAACGGCGGCTCGACGCGCTCAACGACCCTCCAAAACTCAGCATCCTGCCCATTTACAGTCAGATGCCTGCAGATTTGCAATCCAAGATTTTCGACAGGGCAGCGCCGGGCGTGCGCAAGTGCATTGTCGCCACGAACATCGCCGAGACGAGTTTGACCGTCGACGGTATCAAGTATGTGGTGGACGCCGGATATAGCAAGATGAAGGTATACAACCCGAAGATGGGTATGGACACCCTCCAGATCACCCCCATCTCGCAGGCAAACGCATCGCAGCGCTCGGGACGTGCCGGCAGAACGGGCCCCGGCAAAGCCTTTCGCCTGTTCACCGAGAAGGCGTTCAAGGAGGAGCTGTACATGCAGACGATCCCGGAAATCCAACGGACGAACCTGAGCAACACGGTACTTATGCTCAAGTCCTTGGGTGTCAAGGACTTGCTTGACTTTGACTTTATGGACCCGCCACCGCAGGACACCATCACAACGTCCATGTTTGACCTGTGGGCGTTGGGTGCTCTGGATAATCTGGGCGAGCTGACGCCGCTTGGCAGAAAGATGAGCGCGTTCCCCATGGACCCGTCGCTCTCCAAGCTTCTCATCACGGCCGAGGAATACGGCTGCAGCGAGGAGATGATCACCATCGTGTCCATGCTCTCTGTTCCAAACGTCTTCTACAGACCAAAGGAACGCCAGGAAGAGGCAGACGCGCAGCGCGAAAAGTTTTGGGTGCACGAGTCGGACCACTTGACGTATCTGCAGGTGTACTCGGCGTGGAAGTCGAACGGATGCTCGGACGGCTGGTGCATCAAGCACTTCCTCCACCCCAAGTCGCTGCGCCGCGCCAAGGAGATTCGAGACCAGCTGCTCGACATCATGAAGATGCAGAAGATGGAGATGCTCAGCTGCGGCATGGACTGGGACATCATCCGCAAGTGCATCTGCAGCGGCTACTACCACCAGGCGGCCAAATACAAGGGCTCGGGCGAGTACATCAACCTCCGCACTAACCTCGGCGTGCAGCTGCACCCGACGTCGGCCCTGTACGCGGGCCACCCGCCCGACTACGTCGTCTACCACGAGCTCATCCTGACGTCCAAGGTGTACGTCTCGACCGTCACGGCGGTGGACCCGCACTGGCTGGCCGATCTGGGCGGCGTGTTCTACTCGGTCAAGGAGAAGGGGTACTCGGTGCGGGACAAGCGCATCACCGAGACCGAGTTCAACCGCAAGATGGAGATCGAGGCGAAGATGGCCGAGGACAAGAAGAGGGAGGAGGACAGATTGGAGGCCGAGAAGGAGAGGTCCGCGAAGAAGAAGCCCGGCACGGTCGCGGTGGGAGGGAAGAAGATTATCACGCACGGTGCTGTGAGAAAGCCCGTTATTAAGCGAAGGGGCAGAGGCGTTTAGCGGATGCTTTTGGATAGCAAAACGATTCCATGAAGCGAGGTATCACAATAGCTCCGATGTTACGTGTGAATCTTGTCCTTTGGTATCATAAAATGGCTGCTGCGTTGATATGGATCAGGCGTCATGTGTCGTTTCCTTCCAATATACCAAATTCTTTTCTCCACATTCATACATGCTGAGATCTGGGATAGCGTAACCGTACCTCAGCTTGGAGACCGACCCACGAAACTCTGTCCACATGAGGCAAAAAAACCGACCGCAGGCTCCGAGTATACAAGAGCATGTCCGACGTGGCCATTGGCAACTGCGCCTCGCAGCCTCTCCTTAGATGCGAGTCGGAACAGTGGCGGAGCAATGCGATCACAACGTGCCAGGTTAGAAACCCAAAGAGTCCTTGACATGATCGTTTGGTGTTGGACCTTGGCATTCCTTCATCCTTTGCCCTCATTGAAACCCCTTTCGTGGACTCTGTTGGTTCCCGCCACGGCGTGGGCGGGAGAGCTGAGGGCGGCAGACGCCGGAATACCAAGCACAAAACAGCCCCTGTTCCCTTTATGCAGCCACAGCGAGACTCCATGTTCTTGCCCAGCTTGGCAAAGCTTGTGTTCTGCCGGGTGGGCCATGACGGGCTCGTCATTGGCCACGCCCGTCGTTTACTGTAGTGCAGCAGGGGAGTCGGCAGCGGCTCTGTTGGCTCGGTGTTACAGCAATGCTGCGATGCCCACCGGTCACGAGCCCCCTAGCTGTGTCCTCTCATCTTGCACACTGTTGGCGCAAAAGTCGTAGCATGGTGCAAACAACCGAGCTCGCCGCCAAAACCTACAGTTCGTGGTATGTCTGCCGGCACTACATGGTTACCAACCAGGTCGACCCTCGAAGCCCGTGGACTGCTTTCGCCTCGAATGAGCGGAGCCGCCGCAGCCTACCGTCATTGATTAGTCGCGAGTTCAACGCCTCTTCGTTCGTCTGCGGCCCATCCTTTGACCCCTGAGACGAGGGACAAAGAATGGCTTTCAGTAGCAGAGATTGCTACTGATGACCGTGGACCAGTAACTAGGCTCCATGCGGGGAAGCCCATTCTCTCTTTAAGGCTGCGAACCGTCTGGCAGTTGGCCAAATGTGACATTGAGAAAGGGAGCGGTGCTGAGGAGGCCGCCGCCCTTTGGAGGACGGTCGGAAGCGGTAGCTTGAATCGAAAATTCTCGTGTATAAATTAAAGTTTCGATTTGAATGGTGGCTCTAACAGAGACCTCAAGTTGTCGCACACGCCGGGCCCGTGTGGGAGTTGAGACCAGTGTCGAGGGAGCTTGTTGCCCGATCCGGTCATTTCCCTCCAACCGAGTCGGCTGATATCCGTAAGCCCCGGACAGTAGATAGGGCATGAGCCCACCTCCCGCATGCCGTTCCCGACCGTCTGCCGGATGTATAGTCTTCTGGAGTCCTCGTGCCGCATGTTGCCCAAACTCCTAGTAGCCGCCGCCGCAAAAGACAAAAAAAAAGCTCTGTTCCCCCTTCTGAAGCCGACATGGCTCACCGCTTGCAGATCAACAATACGTAAGTGTAGGGTTATACCCGGAGCCTTGCTCACTCTGTGAGATCGCAGCTGAATCCCGGCACGTATTCCATGAGTATGCCGGTCACCTCGAGTAACCGGTTATCAAAATCTTGTTGAATCGCCATCCGCACGGTGCAATACGTCTTGGGTAACCTGATGCCCTTCTCAGCGCCCATCCGAGACTGTAAGCGACTAGCACGCTCGTTGCAAATAGTCTCGCATTCGGTCTGTCTGTCGACCTCCTCCTCGAGCCTGTTCAGCTTCCTCGGGGCGTCGTCAGCCTCGGAGTCATCGCCGGTCCCCCAGAGGTACTCTTTGGCGGCGCCGCGGCGGACGTAGTCGACAAACTCCCGCTCGAACTCGGGCGTCCATTCGCCGGTGCCCCGGCGAAGCCGCAGACTTTGCACGCATGGCGAGAAGCGGCGGTCGAACATCTTTAGCACGGCCCTGAAGGGGGGTCCGTTGGGCTTCATGACGGACACTTCCATGACTGTCCAGTCGGAAGGCTGGAACACCTGGGATATCACCATGCGCAGGCTGCCTTCAAAAGGGGGCCTCCCGCTGACGGCGAGGGCGGTCAACATATTGCCACGGTAGTACGGATTCCTTGTTCATGTCAGCGCACGAACGACATTTTCATCATGCATCACGACGAAGACGCCTTACGGGGAATATGCCATCTTGAGCCAGTCCACGATGCTTTTGAAGAAACTGCCCACGCCCAGTGCTACGCCGAGGAAGCAGTCCTTGATGTAAGCCAAAACGGCCGCCATTGTGTCCCGGCTCAGAAGGTACTCAAAGGAACTGGAGTTGCCGCGCAGTGCGGATTGCAAACGTCTCGTGTGCGATGAGGTTGGGGCCTGGTGATGAGCCGGGGCTGATGAAGGGTGGCGTGAGCTGAGGAAAGTCGTCGTGGAAAAAAATCGCAGCGGCAGGGTCTGGGCCTTTTTGAGGTTGCTACTGGGAACTCGAGACCCTGTCGGATCAGCCCGATTAGGAAGCCAGCTAGAGCTCATGTGGAGAATGGTCGACAGGGCGTTAGCGGCGCTAGTGCTTCGCTTACCGAAAGCTTGCGCCGCCCTCCGTATTCGACTCTTCCGTGGGCTTTGGATAACAAAACTCGCGGGACCGACAAGGAGTAGGTCGGCCGACAAAGCGTACAGATACCGGCCCCTACCGCAACGAGTTCCATGATACACGGCACGATATTCGCTCATCGCACCCAAGATTCCATGATTTCAATCAACAGATACTATCAGCCTTCAGAGATATAGTGTAGGCATTTATTGGCCCAATTTTCGGCCCCTGCTCAGCACCCTTCACGGCGAACTTTACCAGAGATGTTGTAACTTAATTGCACGGTTTGGAACAACCCATCCGCCGGAAGAGCGTAGGACTTTGCTACTGGTATGTTTACCCAGCGATACTGCTGGAGGTTCTCTCCTCGTGTGCCCGAGACCACCGATTCCCTTTTTCAATCTCCAGATGAAGGGAGATTCCTCCCAACCTAGTAAGCGCTTGCTCCGGAACGCCGTCCTCCTCCTTCTAGTAATAAGAATAATAAAGAAAAAGAAGAAGAAGAAATACACCGTGTATACACACGTCAATTCTTTTGTGGTGGCTCGCCCAGACATTTGTGAACGAGCCGTCGACAATTCGCCACGGGGACGGCGAGGTGGGAACCTTCAGCCAAGGCACCTCGACGCCGCGAGCCCCGCGACGAATCCGCTCACGGCGATGCAGAACCCCACCGCGGCCGTGAGGCTCTCGCTAACCTCCCGTTCGATCCAGCGCTGTCTGAACCTGAACCTTCCGATGCGCATGTGGAAAATCTCCTCGACGTCGACCTCGCCCCGCCAGTTGGGCTTCACCCGCATCGACTCGCGCTTAGAGAAAGTCTTTCTCTCGGCCCTTTTCTCAGTCTCGCCTGGTTAGTTGCCGTCAGCCACGAATGAAAAAAGGAGGTCTGGAGGGAGTGCGGGGGAGCTGTGTAGGCGGATCGGAGCAAAATGGCGACTCACACGAGAGATATGCAAATGTCCCCCTTCAGCTTGGCCTTCAGCTCTAGGTCCACATCCAGGTCTAGCCCAAGCTTCAATTTCACGGGCCTCTCGTCCCTGTCGCTGTAGCCCTGGCGCGGTATCGTCAACGTGGCCTGCTTGTTGAAGTTGCCGTTCCCGTTGCTGCCGTGGTTGTTGCTGTTATTGTTGTTGATGTTGATCGTGTTGTTCTCGCTCCCCTGGTTGTTACGGTTCCGGTTCCGCCTGCGGCGGCGGCGGCGTCCGCCCCCGCTCCCACTGCCGTCCACGCTGATGCCTGAGTCGATCATCGAGATGCCCGTCGTCGAGCCGCCCATGCTGGATGCTGAATCGTCGACTCGCAGGCCCAACTCCGCCAGGATGTCGTCCTGGTCCGGGATGAGGTCACTTTGACCGCCCGGGGACGGGGGAGCGGCGAAGCGGCGGCGCGAAGGCTGCGGGACGGATGTCATGATGTTTCTAGGCGCCATATTTTTACGGTTATAGCGGATAGGAATCCGCGTTTTCTGCTTCAAGCAACTCGGCTTGGTTTCTCGTTGTGCTTCAGAAAGCCGCCTCTATGAAGCCTGGTCGGAAGATGTTGTGGTCGCGATTGGTGTACCGGCTGCGTGGGAGAGGACAACCATGTGGTGGTAGCTCCAAGGTCTTGGTGAACTTGAGGTATCGCTCCGTACAAACTAAAAGGGTTTTGAACTGTTTCCGAAAACACCAAAGCAAAGTCGTCTGATACAGAGCAGAATGATCCCGCGAGAGACCCCGAAAGCATACCTAACTCTGGGTTATATACCATCCCCGACTCGCTCCTCCCTCCCCCTCAAAAGAACAAAAGGACGCAACAGCGGCCCCCTTGCCCGTTGAAACTTTCAAACCCGCCCTTCAAAACCAAACACCACCCTGGACGTTCGACTAACACGGACCCTTCGCGGGCGGGAGGGCGAAAGGGTCACGTGATGGGTCGATGGTGGAGAACAACGCGTGAGGATCTCGTACGATGCCGCCCGACCCTGAAACCGCAATGCAACTTCGACGTCGCGATCCCGGCAGCAACTCGGACCAGGCGGGCTCCCAAAAGGCCACCCGTACTGTAGCAGCGATTGTCTTTTAGCTGTGTCTGTCCACCATTAGCATGAGGTCCTCTCCTGTCTCGACGCCGAGCTGCTGACGGTTTCGTTGTCGAGGGATCGCCGGTCGGGGTCGAGAGGGTCAAACACCTTATCATTGATCGCCAGCCCCTCCGTTGTCTGTTAGCCTCGAGCAGTTCGACTCCATGAAGACAGATAAGAGGGTACACCAACAACTGACTAGATTCCAGCAATGTTATGATTTTTACCCGTCATTGTTTTAGCCATATCATCAGCCGTGATGTTGATCCTTCATTTATGAATCAATCAAGCTTGGCTGGGAAACACAAAAGCAAAGCACATATAGTGCGCCGAACTCCAACCGCCGAAGCCGTGCCAAGCCCATGGTTCCCGATCCTGGCGTATCAATGCCTTTTGTGCTCTCTTCAAAATACAACCTGATGTTGTAGTCCAGATGGACAACCACACAACCCAATTGCGAATCCCCGAAAGTTTTGACAGGATTTCGAGGGAGGTCTAGACCCTCGGGTCGTTCCACCCAAGCGCGCCCACTCTTCGTCCCAAGTTTTCACACCCCATGGATTCCTTTGGAAGTCCAGACCATGACGCGCATTAATATGAGATGATGGTGCCCGACACCCGAGCTGAAAATGACAACAAGCCACCTGCAATGGTGCATTGGCACCTTCACCCTCTTATGTGCTGAGCAGATCCCTCACCGACATACCCCTTCCGGCACTCCTCACGGCACCGGCACTGGCACCTATACTCGCATCCCCGACGGTGCCCCTCCGATCGCTATTCAACATCAACAAAGCAGCCGTTGCCTCCTGGTCCAGGTCCCTTTGCGGCGTCAAAGCGGGACTAGTAAGCGCCGACCCGAGCCCGCCGCCGTGCCTGTAGCCGACATACGTCTGTGGCCCAAAGGCAGGCGACGTCGTCGTGGAAGTGCTATAGTTGTGTTGTCTTGTGTGGTCCGTCGACACGGAGGAGTACGAGTCGTGGCGGTGCCTCGAGGTGGCGTCCTGGGGGAGTAAGACTGGCGACGAGGCTTCCGAGTCGGTCATCTCGACGTCGTCGGGGTCTTCTTGATATTTGGGGAGGAACTGCGGGATGGGGCCCCACGAATCGCCACGGCCTGCGGGGGTCTGCAGGCCGGACTCGGTGGGTGAGCGGGCCTCGGACGCGTCCCGTTGAGCCTTGAGCTTGGCGACGCAATCTTCAAGATATCTCACGTATTCGATTGATGCCTGCGAGTGGCTTCCAGTCAGTAGCTGAGGAATACGGAAGAGCGCAATCGGCACAACTCACCTGTAAGATAGCCAACTTGTGCATCTCCCCCGTGCAGGCCGGGATCATGCCCTTCAACACAGCAAACTCCTCATTCATCTTTGATCTCCGACGCCGCTCAATCAGGCTATGCGCCGTCTTCCTGGCAATCTTGCGACCCGCCGCGCTCGTCGTCGAAGGCTGCTTCTTCTTGCCTTGCACTGTCGTGGCGGTTCCGGCCGCCGCAGCCGCGGCAACGGCCTTTCCCGAACCCGATGTCCCCGACTTAGGACCGGTCACCACCGGTGCCTCCTCAGGTTCCTCCTGCGCCGCACGAGGCTTCATCTGGATGATTTTGCGAGACCGCGTCGGCGGCGGGGGCAGCGCGAAGGTTTGGTTTGAAGCCGCCCTTTGAGCCGCTGACGAACGCCGGCGGGACTTTACCGTCTCGCTGGGCTGTACCGGATATGACGCTGTCTTGGAGGGCAGGATGGACTGAAAGTCGGCGTTAGGGGACGTCCGTGTGCCCTTGGGGGAGATTCTCGAGGCGTCTTGGATAATGGCAGGGGGCGGCAACTCGAAGGAGAGCTGTAGTGAGTTGAGGTTATTGGAACCGTCTTGGCCCTTTATGTCCGTCGAGGACGCCGGCGTGGGTGGTAACGTCGGACGCGGCATTGTGTATGCTTGTGCGTGTGTGCGTGCGTATATGGAAGAGGGGGAGGACGATAAAGAGAAATGAGAGATGTTGACGATTAACAGAACGAATAACCCGCGCCGGAGAACGGCCAAGTGTGCGAATCCGAGGTGGTGCTGTGCTGGGCGTACAAAATCGGTCGGCGTGTTGCTATGGGGCTATGCTAACGGACTGTAGATGCCGGGTGATGAAGGAGGCAGCCGGCTAGTACAGTTTGCGGCTTGGCACTCGATGTACGAGCGCCAGTTCGACAATGTACCAGACGAGGATATGAGTCCAGTTCGCTGCTCTGCTCTGATCACTGGACGGGACCGAGAAGGTGAAGAGCACGCGAGTTACGGGAAGGGTATGGCATATGTCTGCTGGGGCGGTGATGTAGAAGAGAGTTCCAGAGAGGGGGATGTGAAGGAAAGAAGTAGATGGTAGGAGGGTGGCTACCTAGGTAGGTAGGCAGGGCAAAGATACGGCATGGGAAGTACAAAGGTTGAGGCGGCACACGACTTGTCTGACTCTCGCTCTCATCGTCCTTGGCTTGTTCGTCCTTGACTTCTTCCCTCTATTTACAACCCCAGGCTGGTGGCTCGCCTCAGATGCCCATCAACCTCTTGGCAAACGCCTGCCCCCCCACGCCTCCCAAGCCTCTTGGTCATGGATGGGATGAAGGCGGAGAGGGGACGTGCTTCTGCTTCAGAAGACATGGGCGGTAACCCTGACGAAAAGAGAAGGACCTGGGGGAAGGGGTCCGGGGCTTCAACGAACTAGGCTGAAGGAGAGAGGGCACGCGACTCCAAACCAGAACAAGTGCCAGAGGGGAGACCCCGTAAACAAGACACACGCGCGAAATAGACAAGGAAAATACAGAAGAGAAGAGCGGCCAATGAGGAGGGCGGACGTAGACTCCTGGGAGAAGAAACGGGCAGGAGAGGCAGCATCGAGGGTCCAAGGTGGGTGACCAATCAGAGGGGCGGACCCGAGCACATGGTGTTCCTGAATGGCAACCACGCAATTCCGATGCCAAGACCGGGTCACAAGGTTTCCTCTCTGCCACTCTCTGCTACTATCTGCCACCATGGATCATCGGCTCCAAATTGCACAATGCCCCACGCCCTCAAGATGTGGATTCCTCTTGGTCAATTAACTCCCCAGATGTGGTGTGTGGCATCTTCTCGCCTTACCTCGCGGCTTGGATGCAACTTTGCTCGAGAAATACTGTCAAAGAGATCAGAGAGGCACGAGACATGTTCTCGAGATCCTGTTGGCCGACTAGCCCAATCTCAAAATGTCCCCAAATTGATTGAAACTCCCTTGGGGTGTGGTCCCCTCCCCCGGTCGTAGTCTCCGTGTTCCGTGTGGCGTCCCACCTTGAGCATGGTCGTTGGCATGTGCGTAACACGTGCGTGCGTCTATGTTGCTCGTGTGCTCCTGCTTGTCTGCCAAACGTGCCTCTCGTCTGTATCTGTCATTGAACGGGGTGAAGCATTGGGAACTAACCGATGACGAACCTCGCAGCTCATGTCCCGCTTCAAGAGTGAGCACGTGGGCAAATGTCTCCCTTTCCCTATCCTCACCTCTCACCCGCCTGGCGCCCCGCGGTGGCATTTCCCATCTCGGATTCCCTCAATGCCCCCCCCCCCCCAGCTCACCGGATCAGTATCAATTGCCTTTCGGGACAATCCCATGTTCACGGTCCAGAGGCCGGCCGCCCGTCGCGATATATACGACGGTATTCGGAACAACAGGCTGCAGACAACCTCTTTCTGAGATCCCAATGGCTTGCCACCCCTCGCCCTCATCCCCTTCCCCTCATGGAAAGAGAAAACTAGGACTAAGAGGAGCAACAAAAGGCGAAGCTCTCATCACAACGGGGCCGGGTTTAGCGTCCGACCTGCATCCGTACTTGTGGGACGGAACATAAGTTGTGAGCCTAGAAAACATCCCCTAATAACTAAGAAGGAGGTCTTTATGGACAAATTCAAACTTTCATTAATACGTAGGCCTAACGGGCTAACCTTCTGATGAAATATATACCGCGATCACTAGTTACTTTTCATCTCGGCCTTCCATCGTGTCCCTACACGTACCGATAGCACGCTCTGGGACCCTGGTACACCACCCCAAGGCACATCCAATCGGAGAGGTTTATTAAGCGCCACTGGAGGCACACCTCGGGATTGATCATCACCGGAATCAAGTAATCGCGTCGTCTTTAGTCGCCTGTGTCACTGCCGGATTTGACTATGTGTGGGAGCCCCCTGTGATTAAGCTTGAAAGATCCTAGCAACGCACATAGAGATTGGCGTCAGTAGGTGTCCAAAAGGCGAAGCTCTCATGGTCCCCCCCCCCCCCCCCCCCCAGACCGCCATCTTAACTTAGACTATAGTCTGTTGCGTTAGTAGTGTCTAAAACATATTGTTTAGTCTATATACCTACACTATATAAATCTAACCCTCTGTAATTTACGTTTTTAAGCAAGTAGAATCTAAAATCTATATTACTTAATATTTCACTCCCTATCCCAGCATCCGATCACGCCTCTAATTCTAGTAAAAGGGCATAAATTATTACCTGTTAAAGGAAATGTAGATCTAGCATAACTGGAGGTGTTTGTAAGAACCCTAAACAACGGTTGACTAAACGGATGAGGCCTCAGAGAGTTAATAACAGAAGAGAGATGCCTGCTCTACTAATCAGGACTTTAACGGACCAATGGGCACGCGTGGTAGACGGGGCGGTCGCCCATTGCGGGCTTGTACGCGGCAGGGAATTCGTCCGCGTCGGTCATGGGCGTTACGTTGCTGGGCGCTGGAATGCGGCAGTTACCTCACGGGGTCAGTGCCTGAGTATCATTCGCCGGATACAGTCGCAAAACCCCCGAGTCAAAATTTAATAACCGACTGTAGGCATCGGATATTTCAACCAAACATGAATGGCTTCTGGATTCACTTTTGAATGATGTTATTTCGTGCTGTGAGGGATGAGTGTGGAAATCATGCTGACCGAAGATATCTAAAACACATCAACATAGGACCGTCACCGTCTCCAGGCTTTCTCTTATACAATCCTACCTAATTCCATAGTTACCACCTTTGTAATGCCCCGTAGGGCTTCCGGGCGATGAGCCACAGAAACAACTGTATGGGCGGTGAACTCGGACTCAATGACGTTGCCCATCACCTCCTCAGTTTCTTGATCGACAGCACTAGTAGCTTCGTCGAGGATCAGAATTTTACTGGAGTCCTTCCTGACAATAGCCCTTGCAAGACACAGAAGCTGCATTTGTCCCTTTGATAATGGAATTTCGGAGATATCGGTGTCGAGGCCTCCACGGATAGAGATCAACGACCAAAGAGTGACCTTTTCGAGTGCAGTGACAAGGGAATCATCTGACGGTGTCTCTTCGGAATCCAAGACGTCGTGATAGGGGTAGAGATTTGTGCGTAGGGTTCCAGGGAAGAGAAACGGTTCCTGAGGAATGGAGATGAGGCGTT
The DNA here is from genome assembly GCF_000149035.1 of Colletotrichum graminicola M1.001. NCBI lineage: Eukaryota > Fungi > Ascomycota > Sordariomycetes > Glomerellales > Glomerellaceae > Colletotrichum > Colletotrichum graminicola. The sequence continues at coordinate 596,168 of NW_007361016.1, read as the reverse complement.
GGCGAAGAATGTCAGTGGGGACGCGGGCGATATCAATGCCGTCGATTTCGATCGAGCCAGAATCTAGGTTCAGGAGCTTGTAGATGGCAAGAGTGAGCGACGACTTGCCACTTCCTGTCCGTCCACAGATTAAGACTTTGTCCTTTGGGCTGATTGAAAGGGAGATTTCACTGAGCGCCGGCTTTGAACCCGCCGAGGATGATGCTGTAATACGTTGAATCTCAATTTGTCCTTGCGAAGGCCAATGAGGCGGAAGACTGATCGAGTCTTCACCAGCGGGTGATTCTTCAATTGGTGTCTGTGATTCAAATGTTCGAAGTCGAGAGATCGCTCCTAGCGATGTCTCAAGCTCTGTCCAGGAAGTGATGAGGTTAGCTAATGACTGATTGAATCCAAGGACGTTGTAAAGCGCAACAGCTATGGCGCCAGGAATAGTTGCGTTTGGAATCATCAGGGCCATCGAGACAAGCAAAACAGCGATAGCACCAACCAACAGGTCCAGGACCAGCGTTAGCCAGCGCTGTATGCAAGACAACAGATAGTAAGGGCGCTGTGATTGGTCCAGAAGGTCAAGTGATGTTTTTATGAAGGCTTCTTGCCATCCAAAGGCTCTGATAGTCGACAGACCGCCAACAGTCTCGATCAACTTGGTAAGAAGAGGTGCTTGGGCTTGAAGGTCGAGCAATCGCATTTGTCGGGAGGTTCTCAAGTAGAAAGCCTGTAGGCAATACAGGGCAATGAGAATAAACGGGATGACGATCGACAGGTATTTAGCACCAGTCACTATAAGAACACCTCTAGCAAGGCAGTCTAAAATGGCTATGTCATGTGAGTTTCATATACTACTGATAGGTATGAGTGGGCATCTCACCAGTCGAGGTCATGAAAAATGCGACAGGGAGGTCTCTGTCAATGTGGGACAGGTCTTGGCTGAATCTACAAAAGATTGAGTATCTGAATTCACTGAATCCAATTTGCTAAGACTCTTACCTGTTGATCAAGTCACCGGTCTCTGTAGTGGCAAAAAAAGATGAGGGTGCTCTGTTACCCGATCAGATAGCATTCTTCTCTGTGCGATTTCGTAGTGTAACTCACCTCATAACCGACTTTAATAGCGTCCAGTGCATGCTCTGAGATGATTTTCGCACTATCATAACAAACACGATCCTGATGACATGTATCAGTACGTACACCATCAACTGTCCAGGTCTTTGTTTTGACAAACCAGATATTGATGCCGATCACAAGCAAACCTATCAAAGAAATGGCACTGTAGACCCCGAAATACATGGATGTATCTGCAGAGCTTGTCTCTGCTTCATCTTCGGTCCAGAATTTGAGCCAGAGTTCTCTAAGATATCAGCTTTACGTCTCATCGACAGGTCATGGATTGTGTGACTGACGAGGAAAGACACGGACGAAACAGTCTAAGAACAAGAAGACTGCGCTGGCTGACCCATAAGTCCACCCGATTGACTTCAGATAGTACCAGTGAAGTGTGATATCGCCAGCTTGTCTGGAAAGGTCTCGCTCTGGATCGGCTTCTGCTTCCCTTCTTGGTGATCCAGTCTGCCGGCAAGATCCCGATGTTGCCCGCTTTTCAAAGGGCATTGAATTGCCACACATGCTGTTTTCAATAGCGAGGCCTTTCAGGTGCGCACTATGGCGGATGGCTTCAAGATTACCCTGTTGGACAATCCTGCCATTGTCCCCCAAAATAACAATGTTATCTGCATAACCGAGATAGTTCACTTCGATTAAGGTCAGTAGAACTGATCGCAACCAGTCTATAGCGTTGTTCTCTCGACTTACACGAATGTATGGCGAAAACAACCGAAGCTCCATATTAGCGGACAAGCCCCGTAGGACTAAAAAGACATTCCCAGACGTGCTTTTGTGTGGAAAGATCCAGTCCGCTTAATGCGTCATCAAGGACGGGTTTCGGCATTCTTGAATAGATTGCTCGTGCCAAAGCCTATACATGTTAATAATCTAGCCCAAGAGACTGATGTTGTCGTGACATGACCTACAACGCGCTGCTTCTGGCCCCAGCTGAGCAATTGGCCATTGCTTCCAACCACAGTCTGGTCCCCGTGAGTAAGCTGTGCGAGATCGTGCTCCAGAGCACAGGCATGCAAAACATGATTGTACCAGTCAAGTTCCAAATCTTTCGGACCCAAAATATTATCCTGGACAGTTGAGGTGATGAGCCAGGCCGTCTGTGAGCAGTAAACTACACCTCTCTTGAAGCCTTTGACCAACCCGCCCACTGAGATTTTTCCCAAAAGACCTCGAAGAAGAGTTGTTTTACCCGAACCCACTCGTCCGGTGACAATAGTGACTGTTGAAGTTCCGATGCGGAGATTGATATCACGCAAAATAGGGTCAGCCCCAGCTTCCAGTGCAAAGGTACCATTCATGACCACTGCAACATCCTCCTCGGTGATTGGAGTTGCAAATAGTGTGGACTGCAGCTCAATACCATTACTGGACTGTACTGCTCTGTTTTTGGTAAATTCCACTGTTGATGAACTGCCCGGAACCGTGATCGCTACTGTTGTGCTTCGTTCAAGAAAAGCTTGAATTCTTTCAAAACTTCCGAGAGATGCTACGAGGCTTGGTACCGATGATATCAACTGAGCAAGAGGTCCGGCAATCAGGTCAATAATCGAAAGTGACGTGAAGACCGTAGCAATCGAAAGCGACGACCCGGCGTTGATATTCTGGGCCAGAACCGCAATCCCAAAAGTAGCAACTGGGCCAATCATTTGAGGCGCATTGCCTATGACAAGTCAGAAAACTTAGGGAAAGTACAACATGAAAATCGCACTTGCCTAAGAGGTTCATGTACGTAATGAGGGTACGATACTGTTTTGCTTTACACAACTCCAAGACCCTAAGATCCTGGATCGTCTGTTGCAAGAAGTTCGCCATACCAAGCATCTTTGTTTCTTTGATGCAATTCAGGACCTTCGTCGTGACTGTAATGCGTTTCTGGATACCCTCGTTCCATATCTTAGACGCTCGGAGCATAAGCTTCGATAATTTGGCCGTGCCAATGGCACAACCTGGTTGAGTTAGCGTCTACTTCATGCCACGTCCGATAACGGTTTATGTGCCTACAGATAATCGTAATAGCCGATCCTATACTACCAAGACCGAGTTGCCTCTGAAGTAGCCAGACAGCAATTCCGATCTCGATCGGGTTCGCCCAGACCTCATGGATGGCTTCAAAAGATTTGCAAATCGTTCTCACATCGGTACTAACCAATGTCAGTGGTACTGAAGAATCGATCGCTGAGTCCGGATAGAAGTCCAGGTTCTTTGTCATGACGAGAGAAACCAGAGATCCACGGATCATGGTGATGTAGTAGAAGAGCCTATGTTGGTAAAAGCCCGTCGATAACTGATAGATGGAACATTAGCTAGTATACGGTTCTTTCTGCGTGAAGTAGCTTACAGCGTTCCCTAGATAAATGAGAAAAGTAGCAATGATTAAGCCGTTTCCAACAGACTCGGGATGGCCTTTTTTGTCCCCGTCAACGTATTTGATGATTCTGTTCATCAGAAAGGGTTGAGAGAACTTGAAGCCAATCAGAACAAATCGGGGTATGGCCGTAAACACAAATGCCAGTTTCGTTGTGCTGCAGACCGATCGCAAGAGTGCATGTTTTCCTTTTCCTCTTTGTTGATCCCAATGCCCGCCAATTATCTGGAGAAGCCTGCCAGATTGCAGCCCCTCATCGACGGCGTAAAGGGCTGAAGGGGACAAGTTGTCCCTGAACCCATGCCTCAGTAGGCCATTGAGCCACCAGAAGAAGCCACGAGAAACAATACCGCTGGTGGTTTCTGGACTTAGGTTGCGCAAAGCAGCAAGGAGAAACCGGCGCTTTCCCCGGATTTCGAGAAGAAACATGCCTAGTTTAACCAATAGCATTGTAGAAAACGTGGCCGCGGTGTTGTGCAAGCCCGGGAGAAGCCACAACGTACGGCATTGCACTGCGTCAAACAGTAAAGAAATAATAAGATAGAGGCAGATAATGCTGGAAGGCCGAACGGATCGGGAATGCTCTGTATGGCTGAGTATGCCCAAAGCAAAAGCATCCACAACACCCAGAACTGAGGCAGCAATCGAGATGTGGTTGGCAATCGGGACATTTGCCCATAGTGTTAGAAGCGCAATCTGAAGCCCTCCAAAAAGCACATATGCCAAAATCTTGGCGGTATTCAGGGGATGTCGCAAACTTTTCGGCGTTGACGAAAGAGGTATTGGAGTCGCGGCGGGAACACCAGCAGTAAGACTGCAGATGGCCCAATGTTCAATAGAGATTGCTCAAAGAGAAGTGTGAAGTTGAATCGTTCGCTACAAACGGTTGCTGCTGGACCGAAAGAAGCCTCGCACTTGGCGATGGCGGTAAGATTGCCCATCCTCGCGGTGATTTGGTATCGAAATTGCAAGACGGTGGTAGCCTGAACGCTTGTTGGACGGTCCATTTATATAAATTTTGACAATACCAAGCCTGTCAAGGCACAATCAATGCAGCTCAGTGGCATAATCGAGACCGCTATCTCTTATCAAAATTACAGTGGCAATTATTGCCTCAAGCAACGGGAAGGGCCAACATACAAACGTCCGGCGAGAAGCTTTGGTTCACGTCAGGATCTTTTCAACATCCAAAGTAAACAAGCACGTGACGGTGTAGATGTTGTCGGGCATGGGAAGACGACACCTGCCATGTCTCCGAATCAAAAACCTTGGCAGTACGTCGTTCGTACCGCGACCACGTCTTGCTTTCACGAATTGTCTCAACCCCGATGACCAAGAGCCCATTCATGCAACCCGAAGCTTCCCATCTCACCCTTGAACCTCAATGCTACCGAAGAAAAAGACACAAGAAAGTCGATTGAGCCATTCGTCGTTGTGGTAGAAATGCCCGTAAGCCCCCTTGCTCGTACCGTACCAGTAAGGGTGTGTAGATAAGCCAGATAATCCCCATACCCAATGCCAAGAAATAGAAAACACCACCCCTTTTTACGATTTTACAGCTCTTCGCTACTCTTCTTCTTCATACTCCACCTCGCGCCCCAGTATCGCCGCCCTTTTTTCAAACCTCGTTGGAGGGATACTCGACCTTGGTTGTCGCCGCAAACTCCTCCTTGATGCTCCGCATACTCACGAAACGGGTGAGCAGGTTCGGACTGCCCGCCTTGTCGTTCGTGCCGCTAGCCCTGCCGCCGCCGAACGGCTGCTGCCCCACGACGGCGCCAGTGCTCTTGCAGTTGATGTAGAAGTTACCGGCCGAGTTGCGCAGCCTGTCCTCGGCGAACCGGACCGCCGCGCGGTCCGTCGCGAAGATGGAGCCCGTGAGGCCGTACTCGCCTGTCGAGTCGACGAGGTCGCACACCTCTGAGAAAGCCTGCGCCGAGTTCACCGCATCGTCGTACACATAGACGGTCAGCACAGGACCAAAGAGTTCGGTGCTCAGCAGCTTGTGCTTCTTGTTTGTTGTCTTGTAGATGGTCGGGTGCACGAAGTAGCCCTTGGAAGAGTCGTACATGCCGCCCGCGATGAGCTCCAGCTCATTGTCGTCCTTAGCCGCATCGATGACGCCCGAGAGTTTCTTGAACGAGCCCTCGTGGATGACGGGACCCATGAAGTTGCTGTGGTCGACCGGGTTGCCAATCTTGATCTTGGCAGTTTCGGCAGTCAGGCCTTCCTTGAACTGGGGCCAGAGTGAACTGGGCACGTACGCCCGCGACGTCGCACTGCATTTCTGGCCCTGGAACTCGAAAGCGCCACGGATTGTCTGCTTGACGGCGTTATCGACGTCGGCGGAGGGGTGGATCAGGTGGAAGTTCTTGCCGCCCGTCTCGCCGACGATCCTGGGGTACGACTGGTAGTGGCCGTTGGCCACGCCGTTACCGATGGCGCCGTACAGCTTGCGGAAGATGGCGGTGCTGCCTGTGTAGTGGAGGGCGGCGAACTTCTTGTGCGCCAGCACAGCCTTGGTGACCTCCTCGGGGTTGCCGGGCACGAACTGGATGACCTCACGGGGCAAGCCGGCCTCGATCAGTATGTTGTAGACAAGCCAGTTGGACGCGATCGAGTAGTCACTGGGCTTCCAGACGACGACGTTGCCGAGCAGCGCCGGGGCGCCGGGGAGGTTGCCGGCGATGGCGGTGAAGTTGAAGGGGCTGACGGCGTACACGAAACCCTCAAGGGCCCGGTACTCGACGCGGTTCCAGACGCCGGGGCTGTGGTGCGCTGGCTGCTGGGCATATAGCTCCTCGGCGTACTTGACGTTAAAGCGCAGAAAGTCAGCCAGCTCGGCCGCGGCGTCGATCTCGGCCTGCCACGCGTTCTTGCCCTGGCCGATCATGGTGGCGGCCATGATATCGTAGCGGTACTTGGTGGAGATGAGGTCGGCGGCTTTGAGGAAGACGGCGGCGCGGTCGGCGAAGGGGACGGACTCCCATGAGGATTTGGCCGCAAGGGCCGATTCGATTGCCTTGGTGATGTCGGACGGCGAGGCTTGGTGGTACGTCGCCACGGTGGTGTTGTGGTCGGCCGGGTTGACTTGCTTCCCGGTGTTGCCTGTCTTGATCTAGGGAGTGTGTCAGTTACCGCTTCGATCGACTGATGATGAGAAACAGGAACGCCGACCTCTTTGCCAGCGACAACAATTGGCACCTCTAAAGGAAGCTTGCTCTGCAGGGCATCGAGCGCGGCAGTGAGCCCTTCGCGCTGGGCAGAGCCTTTCGTGTAGTGATGCTATTGCGACTGTCAGCCATCATGCCCCGCGACTGCCGACTCGTACAGCTTCGTGAGTTCTGTCACCTACGTTGGGCTCGTTGGAGATGGTGGGGATTTTGAAGGCAGCAGAAGCCACCGTTCTGGTTGTTGTCCTCGTTCCAGGGCCAGCCAGGCGTGTTGTGAGTCGGCAGGTCGGGACTGCAGAGATGCTGCGTCCGAAAGACGTAATGCGGGCAGAGCCCCGAAATTGGGAATTCAAGAGCCCAGTTGCTCGTGTAGACGCCATGATGGGTAGGTAGATGTGAAGGTGCAATAGCAAGCAGGGTGACGCTTTCAAAACGGCGGATTGGGCACGAAGGAAATCCTCCAAGCAAACGCACAGAGCAGTTGCGAAGCGTATGGTCGATCGTCAAATGTCTGGTTGAGGATTGAGACAAGAGACCTTTTTTGGAGGGGAAGAAGTGCAACCGGCTGGCTATAAAGTCTCCGCGTCGTAACCTGGCAGAAAGCTCGGACAGTCCTTCGTTCTGGATACCACTCGTCGGGTGGTCGCGGGTTAAGAATGCGACGGGACAGCTCGAGACATTGACGGAGAGCTTGTGAGGGGTTGTGGGAGTTCGGAACGCTGGATCCAGGTAGATTCAAGGGGGGGGGGGCACCCGGGAGAACCAATGACGTCGGGGTGCTAATGTCACTCAATGGCGATAACGACGCCTCTAGCATTGTCCAGCTGCCTATCGCGACCCTTGAACACTTTGCGGGGAAAGCATTGCCCAATAAACTTGTGCCAAACTGTGCCGGGGGTCCCCAATGATAGTGGACTTGATCGGCTCAGTGGACCCGGTACATTAGATAAGGTCAGCGCCATTCCGACCTGACGAGGAAGTCGGGATCGGAAGGGCATCCCGACATCTGTATTATTACTCCGAACCGTGCATTGATTAAGTACTAACGACAAGGGGAAAAGGTCAACAGAAAAAGAAGAGGCAGAAAGAAATCAAGGTATCTTGGCCCCGTTCTAGGACCTGTCATATCATTATTCGGTCTCCCGCGGCTTAAAGAAATTTCCAACAAACGCTGCAGAGCTTGAGCACACAGATGCCCCCCTCTCTCAACATCTAGCATTCACCTATCACTCAACATGAGCTCCTTCGCTTCATGGGTATAACGTAATGCAACCGAAAAAAAACACTTCGGATCAGTCTTCCGGCCACACGGGATATTATCGCCGGCAGAAATTCGCTGCCGGCTCGAAATCTCACCGAGAAGTTGCGACACCAGCGGATGGTGCTCTCTATTCTCCATGCCCAGCGGGGCGCTCCTGCTCAGGAAAAGGCTCGACCGGCTCGGGCTGGCTTCGGTACTTGAGCTGAGGCACAGTAACGCCGTAGCCCTCGGTGATGCCTTCCCGGTTGGATTGGTCGATCTCAACGCGGATGCAGATGTCCAAGCTACCATCATTGCCGGTACCGTGTTGCTGGCCGGCAGCCTTGTGTTTTGAGCCGGACTCGACCTCGCCGTTGTGCAGGAATTCGTGCCCGCCCTTACCCGAGATCATGGAACGTGCGTCGCCGTTGACGGGTGCCGCGAGCCCATTGTTAGGCGAGTTTTCTGTCAAGATGGCGAAGTTACGGCTGGGCATGGTCACATGGTTGGAATTCGACGTCTTGCTCGTGTCACCTGGGTCCTTGTCAAAAAACTTGAGCAGGGTCTCATCAGTGTCGTGGTTCAGATGATGGATCTTGTTCCGCCTGGCCAATAAGTTCGCGATGGCCGCTGGTGGAGGCTTGTTGGTGATGGCCGAAGAGACCACGTTGGCCATGTAACGGTGGTCATTCTCCGTGGCGATGTTCAGGCGTGGGTTGGAGTAGAAGCGGCCCATAGCCGCCAAGTGCACATCACCGCCCAAAATGGTGATACGGACCGAGAACTCTGACGCGATAGCCTGAAGTCTCTCCACGAGGGCATTGCGTTCCTTTTTGTGAGTCCTGGCTGTGTAGTGGTCGTCGAGGTCATCGAGCAAGTCGACACTGCCGTCGAAGTGGTTGAAGACGCCGCCGGCTGGAAACGGTTAGCCAACTATGGAATGCGGGCAGCTACACGTAGGACACGTACCGAGACCGAATCTCCGATTCAAGAACTTCACCGGGCCCATGATCGGGCTTCTGAAGACGTTCTCAAGCCATGTCAGGCGCTAAGGAAGGGTTAACTTTCGGCGCAAACTGCCACGCGAGCGATGGAGACCCACAGGGTATGCGATGGGGATTCCCAGCAGGAGAATCAAATGCTTGAATGGGCGTCCCGACTCCGCGGCCGACTTCAGCTCCTGCCTCAGACGGCCAAAGATCAAGTCGTAGGTCTCGGGGTAGTTGATCTGGTGACGTGTGCGCTACGACTTGTTAGCTTTCTGTATTTCCTCATAAGTATCAGGCCTATGATAGGTACCTCGGTTCGCGCATCGATGCCAAGGAAGGCAATTCGCGCTCCCAATCGGGCAAACATGTTGTGTGAGTGCTCGGCAACGTATGGCTAAGCGGGTTAGCTTGTGTCTCTGAAGAGACCCGTGTAGCACTTACACCAGGCTGCTTTCCAACAATGTAGCTGGGGTCAGACTTGGCAGGGGCAACATAGGTGTCCATGAGCTGGTTGGGGTCGAGGCCTTGGCCCTCCGATGTCGTGGTGTGATCTATCCACGGGATCAGCCGCCAGTCTCATCTCGGTTGGACAGCGATACTCACCCGACGTGTAGGTGGACACTGGCGGGGGTAGGTGGTGCTGGAACAGCATGTAGTACTTGTGGGCAGTTCCACCAATGCCCCTGAACACATCGCATCGCATGAACTCGTCAACGTACGAGCCGAACCCGTCAATGATCTGTGTGTACCGGTCAGCCGGCCTCTGTCACGCAAGTCCAAGTTTTGCAACATACGTCGTGGTCATCCCAGATGTTGAGCTGGGGGATCTGGGCGTTGGCAGTCGCAAAAGGCTCCGTTGAGTACCTGTTCTTGATGTTAGGTTCTATCTCCGAACTCTCCTCTATGCGACGTACCAGCGGATGTAGTTCTTCACGTAGTAGTCGTCGCAGGCCTGGCGCAGCTTCTCCGGAAACGGGAAGTTTCTGCGCTTCTTGGGATTCGCGATCTCGGTCCATTCGCGCAGGGGTCCGTCGACTCGAATACCGTCATTGTAGATCTGGTCGCCTCCTCCGAGCCTTTTGAGGACGTCAGTAACCTAGCATCGCACCAGACTCGGACTCACCGGACTCACATGACATGGAATGGCCGTTCCTTGTGGTGTCGGTTGACGTCGTTCCACAAGGCGGGGCCACTCCAGGCGTCCTCATCGGTGCCTACACTGAAACCGTTGCAAGAGTGGAACATGATGCGCATCGACTCGTTGATGGCGGGGACGAAGAAGTGGAAGCGGTCAGGCCGGATGGTAGCCGACTGTCGCATGTCCGGAACCGAGTACGCCCATTTAGCCTCGGCTTCGCTGAGCGGAAGAGATAAATCAAAGGCCCAAAACGTGTTGCGCGGGTCCGAGTAAAGACATTGACCCTGGATCTCGGTGCCGCTCGCACTGTCGCCGTTTGCCGCGCGGGAGCCATCGCCGTTGACAGTGCCGTTGGTACCGTTCATCCCATTCGACTCGGTGTGGGCCTGCTGGCCGTTGGCTGCGTCGACGGGACGCAGGACCAGGTGCGGAGCGAAACTCTGCGTCTTGCCGCCGCCCTTGGCAACAATCAAGACGCTTCCGTACCAGCGATCCCCGTCCATCCTACGGTAGTTGAGCAGCGGACCGCAGATGATCTCTCTGCCGTCAGGAGCATCCCGCTCATTGGCGTGAGTAGGGTTCGAGCGCGGCGCCTCCTCGCCGGTGGCCTCACCAGCAGCGATCATGATAGGCTTGAAGTTGGGAGGAGCGTTGGGGTTTTCTGGCTCAACGCGGTCGCGGTTTAGGAAGTCGGCCAGGTCGTCGGTGGTGCCTCGCTCTTGGGGGTCGCGGGGTTGGATGGTGCCATGGGCGGCGGCGGCATGGCGCGCGAAAGCCGAGCTCTCCTGATGACGCCATCTGTTGGCAGAGGCGTACGGGTTGTGCTCGACATTGTCGAGAGCTTCTCCTTGGGGATGGGAAGCCATGGTTTCTGTTGTCGATTGGGATTGCAGCTTATCGTCCGCCTTTGTCCTGGGAAGAAGCAATCAGCTTTCCGGGAAGACAACAAAAAGCGTCCCTGTGCAACGGTGGCTGGCTTCTTACAATGTCTCGAAGCAGATTAGACTGGCGGTTTGTCAGTGTGCGCACACCAGTCAGCTCTCGAGAGCTCTTTGGGGGTATCTAAGTTTGGGTATCTGATGTTGCGACTGGGGGAAACAGAGACGACAGAAAAAGGCGATCCTGCGGGGAAGAGAAGAGGAGGGACGAGGCGAGAGAGAGAGAGAGAGAGAGGGAACACAGGAGGATTAAAGCAAGAGAGGGTGTCGTCGAATGCCACCACGGGTCGCACGAGAAAAAGCGTGCTGTGGTGGAATTGGATGCTATGCTTGGCCTAGCAGCGCAAGGTGACGCGAGCCAGGAATTGAAGTGGCAGGGATTGTCGCCAGCGGATATAGTCAGTGCACTACGCAACCGCCGCGAGCGACACGCGCTAATGCTGGGAACTGGGCCTGGCGAAGCCGGGTCTGCCCTGTCCGTTCGTGCTGCTGCAGGGTGAGCCGGGTGATCAGTGTTCAAGCGTTAGGGGGTGAGCCAGGGACCGCCTCGAATACGTACCTATCTTGGAGACAGAGAGAGGGCGAGAGAGCCATCTACTACTAGCAGTCGTGGAGTGCTGTGGGCCTCAGGAATTTGGGGGACCCCCAAAAGGAGATGACTTTGTGGTTCAAGATAGGCCATTTCCCATTTGTGGGGGATTTGTTTTGCTCTTCTCTTTACAAAGTCTCACAAGCTGTGGTCGACATCTCCAACCTTGAGGAACCTCCGAGTCTCGTACTAGGCTTTCCCGATTGCCTCAGCTACGTTAGTGGAACCAGGCATCCATCCTACCACAGTCTATGATGCTTGTTGTATTGAGCCCGGCCAACAAGTGAGAACTCCATCGAATCCCATTCGTGTGAGTACCCGTAGCACACGTAAGATCCGTCAACCCCAAGCTTGAGGTCTGGCAAATCACGGCCTCATCCCTGTTTCTCGCACCCAGCTTACTGGCTCGCTTTCCCAGACGAAAGCATGCGCTGGCGTTCTATCGGACCAGATAGGTGGTTGAGGTAGGTGAGCACACCGTTGGGTAGCTTGGTAAAAGAGTAGGACAGCAGCAGCAGGCAGGTAAGTTTTGCAGGACAAGCCAAGGCGCGGCCAAAAGGCCGATTGCGTTCTCTTCAGCTTGCCAAGGATAACGTCCTTGTCGGCGCTCTAGTTTGCTGACCGGGATTGGATGGTGCGTGAAGTGGCCAGAGCTTCGGCCAGTTTTTGCTTTTGGCACATTGAGGTTCCACGCACGCGATGGATGACGCTGGCTCTGGAGTCGGTCTGCGCAGTTGATACGTCCAGATGTGTGTGGTCTGCTCTAGGTAATCATCGGCTGGCGAACGGTGAAATTGTCACCTACGTCAGGACTTGTGGCTGGGAAATTAAAACAGGAATGCCCCCCACCACCACAGGAACCAAGGCTGAGAAGACCCACTGCGGGCCCCATGTTTCTGCTGCAAGTGTCGAAGCACGGTATTGGACTTCACTTATATCTTGGCGTTCCGGCCCCACTCCGTACAAAACCCACTTGTCGCCGGTATCCACATCCCCGCATTCGCGAAATCGTTTTCGGCGTCGTCCAACACAGCTATTTTCCGCCCTCGCCGGATCGGGTCGCCATGGAGGAGTGGCCGGGTGTGACAAGTCAAGTCCAGTACCTTCTGAAATAAACACTAGCCGCTTGGTCTTCCTCTCTAATGCTACTGGAGGCACATACCTGATATTGAGCGTTAGTAAAACACACTGCTCAGGTTTTCTCTAGGTATCACTTGATAGTACGCCACGCTCAATGCCGCTGCTCATGATCTTGCCACCGTGACGAGCCGCCTAGCCTGCCCTCGCCACCTGCCTCCATGTGTACAGTTGGAGAGAACCGACAGAGGTAGAAGAGCAGTTGGACAGGTCGCCGTGCCTGCGACCTCTATGTCTACCAAACGACAACTGGACACGCTAGGTGGGGATCCTTTTGGCATATCACATCGGGGCAACTCATAATCACCTCAAATATGACCCAGTGGACCCGTCAATTGCAAGTGGAAAGTATCGCTTGATGACTGTTTTGGCAATTTGGTCTATACCGTTTTCTATTTGCATGTTTCTTCATCACATGCCTAAGAACCCCTCTCACGCCTTGACAAGCTCCATCTTGACACCCCTCTTGCCCGTCGCTTCATCCTTCTCGTCTGTGACCTTGACCTTGACCTTCTGGAACAGCTCCACCTTCAAATTGTAGCTGCCCGTCGTCGTGAGGACGTAGTTCTCGGCATCGAATGTGCTCTCGGGCTCGGGCTCCGCGAGATCGCGCAGCCGGATGAGTCCCTCGATGCCGAACCGCGGCACGAGCACAACGAAGCCGTTGCTGAAGATCTTCATCACGAACGCCTCCTCCTCCGCGACCCGGCCCTTGAGCGCCTGACCGACGTAGTAGGCGATGCTGGCGCGGCCCGCGAGCTGCGCGTTGCGGTGCCGCACGTTGATGTTCTTGCACACGGCTTCGAGCTTGCCGCGGCTGCGCACCGCCGGGTGAATTGCCTCGTACCCGATGGCTGCCGCGAGCTGCCGGTGGGCAACGAGGTCGGCGTAGCGGCGAATCGGGGAGGTGAAGTGTGTGTAGATCTCCGAGGCCAGACCGTAGTGGCGGAACTCGGGATAAGCCTGCGTGCCGGAGCAGAAGTACTCGGCGCTCATCATGCAGCGGGTGGCCATGATGCGGACGAGCGTGTTGAAGAAGGGGTCGGCGGGGTCGACGCACTGATCGAGGGAGTCGGCGAGCGCCTTGCTCGAGTCGACGCGGAGCTCCAGGCCCTTTTTGACCCTCAATTGGTTAGCGAGCTCGTCAAAGTTGGTCTTGGGCGGGGCGCCGTGGCGACGGAGGATGGCGGTCTGGGGGAAGGCTTCATAGATCTTGCTGGCGACGCTGACGTTGGCGAGCAACATGAATTCCTCAACCAGTGACATGGTGTCGAGGTGCTGCTTCGTCTTGACGTCGATTGGGTCCGATGTCTCAGACTCCATTTGCACCTTGACCTCGGGAGATGACAGGCTGAGAGCGCCGGCGTCCATACGCTTCTGCTTCAGCTTCTTGGACAGCATCATGAGCGTCCTGATGCTGTTGGTGAGGTCGTCCTGCTGGGAGGCATCGTCGACGCGGAGCTGGGCCGCCTCGTAGCTGAAAGCCTCCTTGGACTGGATGACCGACTTGGTGAAGCGGGCGCCGACAATGTCCGCGTTCGCGTCCATCTCCCAAATGACAGAGAAGGCGTAGCGCTCAACGTATGGCTTCAGCGAGCACAGATCAGTACCGAGGAGCATGGGCAACATGTCGATTCGCTTGTCCACGAGGTACACCGTTGTACCCCTCAAGCTAGCTTCCGTGTCCATGGCATTGGCCGGCTTGACAAAGTGAGAGACATCGGCGATGTGAACGCCGACTTCGAAGTTGCCGTTGGGAAGCGGCCGCGCGTGGAGTGCGTCGTCGATATCTTGACACCCGATGGGGTCGATACTGCAGATGAGGAGTTTACGTAGGTCCTCCCTGTCCCTCCAGCCGGGGTCTTCCAGACTCTGGGGAACTCTCCAATCGTGTCCCTCCTTCGGGAGGCAGTCGAGCACTGTCTTGGGGAAGGGGCGGTACTGCACGTCGTACTCCAACAGCAGGGCCTCCGTCTCGGCGGTCTTGGTCTCGAGCTCGCCCAGCGAACGGACAAAGTGGCCAACGGGGTGCCGGGAGTCGCGGTCCCACGCATCGATAGTGACGAGCAGGCGCTTGCCGAGGAGCTCGGGGACTTGCCTCGATCGGAGCTTGATCTTGGGGATGCGCTTGTCCATGGGGATGAGGAAGACATTATCCTGCTTGCGGCCTTGGCCGCCGCTCTTGCTCGCGGACGAGGGGTCGATGTGTCCGACGTACTGCCGCCAGTTGCGCTTGATGATGCCGACGACCTTTGCCGTTGGCTGGGGACGACCCTCGGTGCTTTTGCTGTGCGTCTTTTTGACCTCTTCCTGCAGCGCCTTGCGCTCCTTCTCCGACACAAAGTCCTGGACTTCTTCCTCGTCGGCGTTCTCGTCGCGGGTGACGGCCTCCTCCTCGATAATCTTGGTCGACGGCTCCTTCCACTGCTCCTTTGGCAGAACCTCGACGACGACGACGTCACCGCTGACAGCTCTGTTGATGTTTTCTCTGCCGAGGACAATGAGAGGTTTGGGGAATGCAGGGACGTGAATGGAGCCCTCCAGGTAGTTGTAGGGCGAGACGTTGAAGATGCCCTGGTGCAAAAGGCCGGCCTTGACTCCCGTCATCAGCTTGGACATGGTGAAGTACTCGGGGTATATGGGACCGGCCGGTTTCTTGGAGTAGCTCGAGTTCCGCGACTCAGCCACCATATCGAGTAGCCGCTCGCCATCCTCGAGCCCGCCAACATAGTCCGATAGCGACATAGCAGTCACGCCTTCGGCCTTGGCTTTCCTCAGACAGTCTTGATCGTCGCTGAGCATGACGACGGCAGGAACCGTCTTGGCTTTGGTCTGGGCCAGGTGCCCCGCGTACCACTTGACCGCTTTGCGCACGGCGCGGTCGTTGCGGTCGTTGACGGTCTCGTTGGCCTCACGGTTGACATACGTCTCGAGGCGGAAATCGTTAAAGAAGACGTAGAAGCGCTTGTCCTCGCTTTTGGTAAGACCGACGAGGCGATTGTACAGCGGCAGCGAGCGGTTGCGCAGCTCCTCCAGCACAGTTTGCAGGATGACAACGTCATAGAAGGCCGAGCTCTGCTCGAAGAGGTCCATGGCGTTCAGTAGGGCATTGGTGTCGGGAACGATGTAGTGCCCCTGGGGAAACGCCTTGGTGCCTGCCGGCTTATCAGAGAGGACAAACGGTTGAACTGGCCAGTGTTAGCACGATGTCGTCAAGCAGTCAAAGTCGGGGTCTTCACCGTTGTTGGCAGCATCCCTGGGGGCCGTTTGCAAGCAGCTCCGGCATAGCTTGGACGAGCAGGGGATGTCTTGACGCAAATAGACCTCTCTCACAATCTTCTGGACCTTGCCCTTTCTCGTCGACCGGACATAGACCTTGCTGGAGATGTTGGCGGCGAAAGGATCCGCCTCCAACGAACGCTTGAGACTTGTCATGATTTCAGATTATCCTATATCAGCCTCGTCGTTGTAGTGAGAAGGCGATGAATGCTCTGAAATGGTCGCATTCGCCCCTTCAGACACACTGGGGCCTTTGATGATGAAAATTGAATTGAGGCGAGGCGCGAAGCGGCTGACAGGCGAATCAGAATGTTTGTAGCGGCGCTTGCCATCACTTGGGGAGCGGCTTATCGCTATCGCTATCGTTATCTTTGTCGTTATCGCCAATCGATAAACAATCAGCTTCTACGTACCTACCTAGAGGTAGGTAGACACGTAACACAGACACCCGAATGGCGCGTCCTGTTGTGTATCCCAGGAGTAATATCGCAACCCGCACTTCCAGCGGCAGCTGAGTGTTTCCCTGACACCGAATTGGTGCGAAAAATTGATATAGATGGAATTGCTCGCGGTCACAATGACAGCCCCCTCGGGAACAAGACCCCCGCAGTAGGTAACTGATGGGGCTAGACGTACGCGAACTCGCACAAGGCACGTCATTTGAATGTGCGCTTTTTTCTCTTCCCTTTCCGCCTTTCATCGTCATGCACCGGAAGGTTTAGTCCGAAGAGTCTGCTTAGACGCCACGATGCTTTCGTACGCAGAGAAAGAGAGAGAGAGAGCGATAGAGTTATACTGCAGTACGTTTAGTTCGCCCAGAAAAATAAGCCAAGCTTTACCGAATTGTATCAAGCATCCCCAAGTCCTTGTGCTGCATAGTAGTCACACTAAGGTACGTGTCCAAGGCGGTCCCTCTCAAAGTCGTACAAGTCATACCGGCACACACAATGACAGGTACTCTCAACGCCGTCAGAAAGAAAGAGAAGAAAAAAACAGCATAAGCATGATCCCCGAGACTCAGCACGATGGGGGGGTTTCTAGAAGAAACAGAATTACCACGGAGGTGTGTCCCCTGTTCTAGTCACACGGTCGCACAGCGCGGTTCCCGAGCCTCTGTTCTCTGCGCCCGCGCCCCTTCCCCACTCCTCCGCTCCGTCCTCTGTGCACATGGCGGGATGCAATGTAGTGTAACTTTGCTGGGCATCTCGCGGGTCGCTCAAGAAGAAAGTAGAAAAAGAAAAGAAAACAAGAAGCGAAGAAAACAGACCGATCGCCTCATCCCATCAATCGGTAAACCACCACCAGCTTCGCAGAACACACACGCCCCCCCCCTTTTCCCCTTCCTGAGTCCTGACATGCCTCCCGTTGATGCAAGAAGGGACCCGACTCTGTAGGTACGGTACGTAAGCCGGGAAAGGGGGGCAGAAATAAGAAATACGGGGAATACGGCCCTCTGTCCGCTCACGGCACAGCGTAAAACCTTGCTTACTGAGATGCTGTGTCCAGTCATCAATGGATTAGGTACTTCGCCACAAGGTGATTAAGACCACCTAGGTACATTGTCCCATAGAGAACTACCAAGAAAATGTCCCAACTCGCCGCATTTTCGCCTTGTTTGGCCCCCTGCCCTACCCTGCTTGGGTCGGCCACCCCGGTTTCATGGTCCAGGCAGCCCAGGGCGGCCGCGAGGCCCCAGCGGGAGCGCGCCTCCCCCCCGCGTTCCAGTCCACCCATCTGCCTACCGTAATCCATGGCTTGATCTGACGGGTTCATGGTCCTTCCAGGGTACTGATGAACGAGAGGGTCCGAGGACTCTTTGTTGCGAGAAGCAAGGAGCAGGTCCTCTGGCCAGCAGCTGAAACATCGGTTATCGTGAAGCGCTGCGGTTCACTCTAGGTACTCGAACCTGGGGATAGGTTGTTCTTCCAGCCAAGACTGCGGTCGGACTCGTCGGACTTTGGGTAGCGGATTTGACTTCTCCTTCTCTTCATCTCGGCCGGGAACGCAGGCTCCCCTGCATTGCAACGTTGGAAACCGTGGGCTTCGTGGGACCCTGGCAAAACCTTGGGATCGGTCCTTTATCCTGCAGTCGGGGAAGCAAACATCAGCCGAGGTGGGCGATGGGAGACTCGGGAACCGCATGGCACGAGTCGAGTGCATGAGAAGCAGCCCGTCACGTCAGCTCGTCGTCCGAATAAGCTACAAGCAGGAGTAGCATGTGCTGTTAACAGGCAATGACAGAATAGGAGGAATGTGCATAATTCAAGACGATCTGTGCGGCGCGGGAACTAAAAGAAACTGTTATGGCGGGCCAAACCCGTTTTACAATGGTGTTAGTGGTCTGCGCTGGGAACTACTGAGAGATGCGCCACGGCCAAAAACGCACGTACGTTCAGCAATCAAGCAACCTGCCTAAAGGCTGGAAGCTCTTGCGATCGGCAAGGTGCAGTGTAAGCCAAGACAGTCGTCCCGGAAAGCTGGCCAGTGGATGACGAAGTGGTAAACCAGGTCAGTCGTCCCCACAACGCCCGGCTGGGCAGTACCGTATCAGACATGGACGCCGACGACGGGCTGGGTTACGTTCCGCATAGCCAACCCATAAGACCAGGCTGTATGAGAAGAAGGAAATGTCGGAAGCGACAGGAGGCCTGAGGGCGTGTGTCAGGAGTGTAGACGTGCTTCCGGAGAATGGCGCGGTAGAAGTTGAAGACGTCCGGAACATGCTGCAACATGGACCCGACATCAGAGGCGAGCCAGCCTCGCATTGACCGACCAACCAACCAGAGGCGACAATATAGGGCACTGCCGTGAAAGAGTACCTATCCAAAGTAGAATGCTCGCCCCCCTTTGGGAAGTGGGATCCAGGGGCCACGCGAGTGTGCTATGCTCAAGATGGTGGTGTTTAAGGGGGGCGAAAGAGTAAAATGACTTACATATGTAAGCTGGGTTGGGATGTGGTGGGATGGAATGGATGGTGGTCACGTCTCCACAGCGGCCAGATACGCGCCTTGGGTAGTACGTTAGTGTTGTAGCGTTTGCTGCTGCGACCGAGAAGAGAACGAGATCGGAATGCCATCCCGTTGAATGGATTCCCGAAAAGAAAGGAGATGGGCGATGCCATTCTGCAAGTTGGGAGGGAGGGAGGGGGGCAGGGCCACACACAGTCGAAGATGGAGGGGGGGAGGGCGATGAACGATTCAGGGGGTGGGAAAGTGTCCCCGAGTGGACTGCGACTGCGACTGGAGTACCTACCTACATAGGTAGTGTGTGTTGGAATGAATAAGGGTGGAAAGGTGGTGGGTGAGAGTGAGGGTGCGGGTGAGGGTTTGGGAGGGGGGAGGAATGGGGAATGGATGACGATGAGCGTTTGCTGCACGAACGGGTAGCAAGGATTCCAAGGCAGCTCCCGCAGTGTGAAAAGGAAATACAGCGGGCCAGTCCCGGTGTCCCCTAGTCCTTGTCCATTGTCCCCCTGCCACCCCGTTGCCGTGAGCCTTTTCCTTCTCAATCAAGACTTGCACGATTTCGACCTCAGACTGTCTGTCTGTCTGTCTGTCTGTCTGTCTGTCTGTCTGTCATAGCCTGTCCAGTTGCTCACGGATATACTATGTACATAGGTATGCTAAGAGACCATACGGGAGACCACGTACCGGAAGCAATGGAAGATGGCAAGTACTTGAGAAAGGCGCCAAAACATGGCAAATTTGTCCAGAGGCTTGGCGGCTTGCGTGAGACGCCTCAAAGTCAGTCAGTCCATGGTAAAGTACCTGCTGGATGTACGAATATGCAAAGCGCCCCCTCCCTCGTCTGCTTCAGTCAACCAACCCTCCCTCCCTTCCCTCTACCCCAGACCATCGGGCGCCGCAGCGGCCGCATCCACTGATTTGACAGCCACCCACCATACCTACATAGGTACCTACTCGTAGATAGGTAGCAGCGGCATGGGCTCGACACCACCCATCCACAGCGGCAAACTGGCCATCTGTTCCCGAGGCGAAGCCGGCCCAGGCGCAAGGACCAGCTTTGTATTTGTGAGGATAGGACGGGGAGGGGCAGTCGCCCTGCGTGTTTGTGTTCATACGGCCCCCCCTCCTCTCGTGGGGTTTCAGCCGACCGTACGTGGAACCCGATGGCATCGCCGACTTTGTTGCTGGAACCGGAACGGTGACGGCAGCGGTGACGGCAGCACCTCAACACCACCACGCCCAGTACCGGCAGCTTGCTCTGTCAATGGAGACCAACGACCGACTACTCGGTTGCTGCCGCGCATGTTGGCACTGGTACGGCTCGTTCGTAGGGAATCCGTCTTGGGGGAGTGTAATCCTTCCCAACCGTGCCGCACTCGGCCATCCTCGTTTGTCGTCGTTTTGGAAACCCCCTTTCTTCATCGTCTCCCGTCGTAACGCTTCTTTCTTCTTAGTATCAACCCGTCCCAAATGCACGGTAAGGGAGCAACAACGCTCGCGCTGCCACACCATCAAAACCTATCCCTCCATCCACCAGGCTAAACACCCCCCGCCGACCAACCGCAGGGCCGTGCCATGCTCAGTCCATATGTACCAATGGTGGGGCTTCATTGAACCCCATGATGTCCTGTAGAGATTGACTTGCGCGCCGTCGTGAATGTGACGACACGAACCAATCACACTCGTCCTTCTTGGAGAGCCAACAGCCAAACCGTCTCTAGTCCGTCTCTTATGGCTTGTCGTTTCCCCCCTCCTGTGTGAGTGTGTGGGTGTGCCGTGCTGGCTCACTCCTGGCTGAAAGCCCGCTAATGGCGCTAAGCTCAACCCTTCACACCATCTTTCTTAGGCGGGCGACGCCCCCTCATTGTTCCCAATCGCTAGATAAAAGCTCCCGAGGCCTGCTGGAATTTCGTGCCTAGAGTGGCTGGGGCTCAGTGGCGCTCTGTAGATATCGAGTCATATGCCACCCACGAGTCTTGCTTCGCATATCACCAATTCTTTATCCGATCAAGGGCTGGGGAGAGCCGGTGAGAGGAACGCGTCCCGTAGCGCGCGACCTCGACGCGAGACGACAAGAAGTAAGGGCATGGCCATTATGACCACTTGAGAAACAAGCGGGGAAATGAGACCGAAGCCACGAATGGCGTTTGCTGATTCTCGTGACTAGTCATACCTGAAGAACCTCTGCCTGGTGGAAAACCCATATTCGCTCTCGATGCCAAAGACGCACACATCCCAGCCCCTTCGCCACGTTGAGTTGAAACGCGTCAACTTGTGGAAGAAGATTTGTGTATATGCCAAAGCAAGACCGCTGCAGAGACACGAGTAAGCTGAAGTTTTTTTTTTTTTTTACCTTTCCTATTTCGCCTCTTGTATTCTCTCTCGTTTGCTGTCGTGGGGCAGACGCCGAGACGGAGCTAGTGAAGCACCGTCTCTGTGCAAGTGCCATGCTGCGATCCCGATGTCAACGCTGCTCGACTGTATGGCTCATTTCCATCGCCGCCATTATTGGGAGCCGGCTATCAGTTAGCACCGAGTTTCAGCTGTGGCGCATCTTCATATCGTCCGGGCTGCGATTGCTGACGACAGGCCAATCAGCAACGACCCTTGTCGACATGAGAGGCGTCCGTGATGGCCGTCAGCGATGGAGATCCATGCGATGATAGCTACCTACTGGTTTAGCAGGGTCCTCGAGTTCCCAGTTGCATGCTCCAATGTCGCCTAATGAGAGATGATGCGCGCCGAGTTGCTTTTTGCGTCCGATGCAAGATCAACTCTGGCCTGTCGTCCGTCCACTTACACAACGGCCGGCCGAGTATGCCATTGCCAAGGTCTCGGATCCACGCAGGCCCTTCGCACTGGCCAGGACGAACAGAACCGTCGGCAATCGCATGCACATATGTGACTTCCCATTGCCAGATCCGTGCCACCATGCCCATACTTGCAGTACCAGGGCGGCCTGGTGTACTAGCCACTTGGTGTTCCGCATAGCAATCGTCTGTGGGCTGAAATCTGCTGGCGACCTCCTCGACAAGACGGGGTGACAGGTAGAGTCCAACGCTTTGGGACGATGGAGCGCGCGCGCGGGAGAAGAGGGGGAATCTTGCACACCCAGGGCTCCTGCACAAACAAGACCCGGTCATCGTCGACACAATAGCAGCAAATGAGCACAGCCGGCCTGCTTGGCTGCAGTCTTGTGCATTGTCCTTGTCCTTGTCCCACCTTTTCGGTCTGCTAATCGTCGACGGTAGTATTTCAGGGTTGTTGAAGATTGCGACAACCCATGTGACGAAGCCGTTTGTGTCGGTACGGATACAGTGCTGTGCAAAGGTTTTACCAAGGGGACTCCGAGGAGCCCTGGTATTCCCCTCCAGCCGATGGGTGTCTGTGGGCAGTCCCCCATCCGCAAAACTTCCCGAACTCGAGGATGATGACGAAATGTCTCTTGCCTAGCCACCCTAGGTGATTCTGGCCGCCCCCCTCCCTAACGTGGCGCGTGATGTGATAAATGGGGCCATTCTCACCCTGGTCATCGAAAAGAGACTTAGTGGCCGACGTGCAGGAAGCTCTGGTCAAGAGGAAGCCGCGGATAATTGAGGAAAATAGGGGCTGCAGGCTGACCTCATATGTGTCAGAGCCGTGTACGACAATGGGCCTTGTCGAGTCCGATATCTGCTTTATTGAGTCCTCCGCGTCATGTCATGGGCGTCTCCTGCTGAATCGCGCCGAAATGTCTGTTGATGCATCCTAGCAGGCAGTCAGCCCATCGGGCCTTGGAGCCTGTCTCGACTGACCCGTCCAGTTCCGTCCCCGCTCGCCGATGGACGGCATCAACATGGAGAAGAGGGAGAGATATAGAAGCAGAGAAGTTTGAGTCTAAATTAGTGTTCAAATTCGTGACGATCAAGAGGCACCACGCGAGTCGGGTCGCAGACGCAGACACAGACTGGGCCCTAAGCCACTCGCTTTTCTCTCGTGTAAGAAGGCCGTTGTCTTGCACAAGTCAGAAGCTCCAAGAAAGGCACGACGTTCGGCTAGCTGGAGCATTATGGCGGAGACCTTCCTTGATCCCATCAGTTTCGCCCGCCTTCAACCGTACCTATTGCTAGCAGGGGTTGGGGTCGATAGTGTGCGCGCCATTACCGGGGTCCAGCCGATGATAAGTCACCATGGCACGCAGGCCGGAGCGATTGGCTAATGAGGTTTCTACCGACAAGAACCGTGTCTGTGCGAGAAAATAAAGGACCTAAGAGCAACGCCAACAGGCCTGATCCGCCAGGTGAGTCAGGCCAGAAGATTGTCGAGGATTTTCCCGCCTCCATTGGCCCTTCACGCATCTTGGACTGACTTCGTGCCTCACATCAGCTGGCGCGGACAGGATATCGAGACGCAGCTGAATGGCCCAACCCGACACGTCTTGTTGGGCTGATTGTCACCAGCAGGGATGTGATTATTGTTGTACCGAGTATCATAATACGCTTTTGGATTCGAGTGCTTCTGGTGTCGCACAAAGTTGGAGCTCGGCTTGTTCAGACAGTTGAAAAAACTCGACTCTGCCTCTGCTTCCGCCTTGCATGGTGGATCCATCTCCAGTAGAGTTGTGCGTCAAAACAGTCGTCTTACCCCTCAGCAGCACCTCGATCGTCGCGATGTTGAGCTCGGAGAAACCGGCAATAAAGTTGGCCGGCATCGCTGCTTTTAGAGCATGCTAGGGCCCTCGTCCAGTCTTTGTTTGACATTGACCTGAAATCGTCAAACAGCAGCCTTGCAGAACGTGTTACAAGCACTGAGGACGGAAGGGTACTTTGATCTCGTCCATTCGTCGCCTTTGAATGGAGACCCAGGTCCAGGGCTATAGTGGTGTGTTCCAAGTTGAGCCGTCTGCATGCTGAATCATTCATACAATCCACAACGGCTCCTCGGCCGCTCGGCCTGCCGCCTTGTCGTCTGTCGTTATGCCGTCTCCTAATCCGAGAAGTCGTCAGGCCGTCAGGCCGTCAGACAGAAAATTCCAACGCTAGTGAAGTCGCCATATGCTCTTGTACCTATCGGTCTAGCTCCCCGAACGGAAAGTTGGGGTCTCCAGCCGCCGTCTGCAAAACGAGATTCTGCAAAGGCAATGATTCATTTCACTGCTGAGGTCGGTAGCAGAGGAAGGTCTCCGCTTGGATCGGAGCTAATGCCACGGCACACCTCTTGTCGAAAACTCTCATGTTCCTGAGGATGGCGAGGGCATTGGGATACTGAGCTCGTCGAATACTGACAAGGGCTACTCAGGTACCGTACAGCGGTCAAGTTGTAGACAAGTGTGAATCTGCGGGCTGTGTCTAAAGCAATAATAGTAAGCGCTGTTCGGTCCAGATTCATGATGGGCTGGCTGCTGTCGTCCGAACCTGGTCTTTTGGGAAGTAAAAGCGGCCAGTGAGAGGAACGACGACTGCTGACCCAAAAGTTGCCAGGAAGACGGGTAGATATTTTGGTCTCCTGCCGAAGAAGCCGGGAAAAGCGCGGATACCACGGGCTGTTTGTTTCTCTTGCAAACTTCCCGCGAAGCGGCTTACGATTCGCCCTGGTCATTCGAGACACCTGTCGTCGCTTCTTTGTCGACAATCAAGTCACTGGTCTAGTCCGACCCTTTGCTTCAGGGGCTTTTATGCCGGATGCCATGCTGTGCGGGCGACGCCTCTGTGGTCCACACAGAGTGCAGAAAAGAGTGTGGGAGTGTCGATTATGGATGTGAGTTTCGGGAGAAGGCCGCGACGCTTGCGGTGATGAGAGAGGGTGGGCGGGTCTACGCTGGACTGCCCCTTACAAGTGGCACACTTCTGAACTCTGAGTGAGTAATGATCGCTCCCGCACCTCATCTACGCAAGCCGGAGAGCCACTCTGCCGCAGGAATCCTGCACACTTCCTTTTTCCATGCAGCCGGTCGCAGCGTCGTTAGATGGGGCAGGGGGCAGTTCTCCGACATGGTCCCCTGTCGACAACCGATTCTGGATAGGTGTTTGAAAAGTCCAGATGGATCGCAAGCCATGAAATATCGCCGAATATCAGAACAGATATGGCCCGCCAGGGCCGGAAGACAACGCATGCTCCAGAGTAAGATCACGCTTCACCGGTGTAGGCCATAGATGGACCGGCCTCGATTGGCATCATCCCAGGCTGTGGCCCTCGGGCAAATCCACTTTGGGCTTCCCATGCAGCGACCACCTCCCCAGGATGTGGGATACGGCATGGAACTGCATGTTTTGAGGCCTACACACGGAGTGAGACTTAAATGCGAGGGCTCCAAGTTCGTCACGCCGAATTCCATGAAGAGAAGCAAGCGATTTGACAGTGAGCAGACGGGGTCGAGGAGGGAAAACACCCCAGAGCCGGCCGCTCTTGTGTCGGGAGCTCCTGTAAGGTGTGGACGGAAAGATCTCGACAGGTCTGGGCCGCGTGAGAAAAGGAGGCATCAGAGGTTGTCCAGTGACAAGGCGTAGTCGAGCCAAGACGGACGCCGAGCCTCGGACCCTGTTCTCCGTCGGAGGTGGTGTTGATGTTAGTGTTAGTGTGAGTAATAGTAGCTTTGGGCGATCCGGAATCTAGGCCTCGTTGCACTGGGGCACTGGCCAAATACCCAACGAGGTTTCTCAGCCGTACGGGCATTTATGTCGACAGTGCGAGAAGACAGTGTTGGGGGCGAACCGGAGCACTTGCGATTCGACGAAGGCCAAGAGATAGATGTTTGGGTTGAGATGCGTATCGGCATGAAAGTTGACGTTATACCGTGAGGGGGGGGGGGGGGGGGGGGGCCAAGGTCAAAGTGATGAGTTACGGCGGGTGGCGCGTCGCGCGGGCCAAGGTAGCCCCGTCGATAAACTATACAAGCAATACGAAAGTGTTTTCAAGATAAGAAAGAGAAGAAGAAGAGCAATGCGGGTTGGATGGTAGATGACGATCCAGATAATGAGAGCCAAGGAAGGATGCTACTCGTAGCCTTATCCCTTTTTTTTTTCTCTTTTTTTTTCTTTTCTTTCTTTGCAACAGGAAGGTTCAAACAGGATGGATTCAACGGATGGAGCAAGGAAGGAGGAGACTGGGCCCTGAGGCCAGGCACGGTCGTGTAAGTGTGTAAGCGGCAGGTACGTAGCTTCTTTCCTGCCTTACACTGCCTGTCGCCGTTGTTGTTGCTTTTCATCCCCTGCTTACCTTCCTTGGGTACTATCCGTACTTCTGCGTGGCATGCGACTGGTAGGTCATGGCTGCCGCGCGCATTCCCCACCAAGGTAGGTAGACAGGGCAGAGCGGGCGCGTGGAAAAGGACCGTCACCGTCTTCCTGCGTGACAGACAGCCGGGTATAGTATCATTCTAAGCATTGGTTGCGAACGAGAGCGACCGGTCAGAGGGAAATGCAGGCGCCAAGTTGTGGGAGTATGCAGCGGGCAGAGGATACATATGGCCAGGCTTGGAAACACGCCTACATGCGGAACACGGAGTAAGTACATGGGTAGGTGGTATCGATGCTGCTAGCGAGTGCAAAAGGAAGTCGTGTCGTCGCCCGGCGGCTTACACAGGAATCCAAAAGGGTCCTTTGGTTTCCGTCTGGAATCTGCCACCTCGGGTGGTCTTCTGCGACTTTCAGACATCGATACGGATAAACGACTAATACGGTCAGTGTAGTCTTGTTGTCTGCCTGCCTGCCTGCCTGTCCTCCGCGTCTCCGATTCCGACGAACCTCACCCCTCGCCCGGTTGAGCTGAGCTGGGCTTGGGTGGGCTGGACTGGAGTAGGCTTTTGTCCATAGCCCTTCTCGTTCACTTATTCCCTCTTCTCTTTTCTCTCTCCCTCTCTCTCTTTCTCTCTCTCTGTCTGTCTCTCTTCCTTTGGACGCGACGAGCAAGTAAGCAACGGACCGGCCGTCAGACGGGCAGAATAGCCGCGATTGGTCTTGGCAAATGGGTGGTGGTAATAGTTCCATCAAACCAGCGAGGGGTCGGCCAGTGGCTGCAACAGGAACAGAAACAGAAACACAGCAAAGCAAGCAAGCACCTGGCTTCTTGGTCGACGACTCCCCAGTGCCGTTATGCTTTTGCTCTGCTGTTAGTGTTGCTGGCGCTGACGCCCGGCGCATGGCATCCCTGTCAATGTCTCCCTGGCGCCATCATTGTCCGTGCTCGTGCCCAGATGAATGGACCCACTATTTCGAGCTCCTCTTTCTGAATAGGCTGCATACTACTGCGTGTTATCGGACAGGGATTGGTGAAGCGGTCATGCTGATGAATGAACCGTTTTCCGTTCTCTCTCTCTCTCCCCCTCCCCTCTCTATTTCAGGTAGTTCGTACGGCCAGAAATTGAAATCGAAACTCCTCGAAACGGACAGGGCCTTTTGCACACCTCTTGCAGGCAGGCAGACTGGCTGGCTGGCTGGCTGTACATTAGAGAGGTCACTGACCTTGCCTGCCTGCCCGTCCGTCTGTTTGTCCCCGTGTTGTGGATAGGGCCGCTACTCGTATTCGGGGCCTAGTGCCCAGTTCCTCATTCTGTCCGTTTTGCTTTCCACTTCCCTGTCATCATCAGTTATGACTGAAGACTGAGAGGAGACAAACGGTACCATGTAAGTCAAGGGTTTAAGAAATAAAAATCTAGGCAGTTGGGAAAAATTGGAGGAAGGCCATCCCCCCTCCCGCCCATCCCCCCTTCCTCTTCCTTCCCGTCCATCCATCCCTCTGTGTCGTCGTTTGACTTCTTTTTCTGCTGCTCCCACCCCCCCTCTTCAGTTAGCGTGCTCGCCACACCCCCAAAGGCCGCCGTCGCCATCGCCGTTCTTCTCTGGCTCTTCTGCATGCCTTCGGTTTGGCCCATGTTCCCTGTCACCGTCATCATAAACTACACTACCTACCTAGTAGTCGCATTCGCGGCCCCAATCCCAAGTCCAATCTCAATCCCAGGCTCCCCCAAGACCCTCGCCCCGGTCCCAAATCCATTCCTTTCCCAGCTTTCCAATCTGCGTCGCGCTGCACCGGGACAGGTATCTGCACCTCTCTGCTGCTCGCTGCTGCTGCTGCTGTTACCTACATCGTACCTACTGTGCATGCATCGACCCACCCTATGCTAGGTAGCCTAGCAGCTTCTCCTTTGGTAGGGATAGGTAGGTAACTACTACGTAGTATGTAATCCAACAGGCTCAATCAAGGCCGTTCCCTTTTCCCACCACCACCGACCCGCATCGCACCTGCTGATGCGACCTGCTCACCTGCGCTATCCTACCTCATCCGTTTTCATTGGCATTTTCCAACTCCCATTCATCTTGTCACGGTCTTGACTATTCCCTCCTGCCTCGCCCCGAGATTCGACGTCACAAACCCCGACCAAGCAGCCCACGCACGCCGTACGCGTCTGCGAGAAAGAAGATACAGACAGCACCCGATATCCCAGCTTCCGGAAGAATAACGCCACCGGAGCCCAACAGCAAAATTCACGAGGCTACCTACTCTGTACGGTACTGTACACTACCAACGCAACGGGGGGCCCTTGTCACTTCACCACCCCGTCGCATCCCATCCCATCCCCATCGCGTCGCAGCGCCTCGCTCCGCCATCACCTTGCCTTGTCTACCTTTCCCCTCGACCACTTGACCCTCCGTCTATCTGTCTGTCTGTCTGTCTGCCAGCGACGTAATCGTTGTCGACTCCGTCGCCATCCTACTACCTACTTACCTACTTGAGCGACTCGCTCTTCTCCGTCTTCTTCGGCGCTATCCATTGCTTCTTCCTACTAGATCCCCAATTTGCCGAAGCGCGTCTGTCCACGCCCCTCATTTTGCTTTCCGTACACTCTCGCGCAAGCCCTCCGCCGAGAATACAGAATTCACCCCCTGGACGGCAGAGGGGGCATTCTTTGACAAGCGCAAGTATCCGACCACGCCGCTACACCCCCATAGCTACTACTTATCCATCTGCACGGCTGCAGGTACTCCAATTCTGCGCCGCCTGCCTCACCTCAACCAGGTCACTACCGTTGCTGGCTGTCTGCTGAATGGTAATTTGGCTTCGCACCCCCAGCGACACCGTCAGACGGCCGCCGGCCACCACCATCCATCCATCCATCCACCCTACCCTGCCCTGCCTTGTCTTGCCGTTCCCAGTCGCCCACTTCTCCCCGTCCATCCATCACCTGTCTAACACCTTACCACCCGGCATCTTTGCGAACACCAGCCAACCATCCGGCCATCTTCCCTCCTTCACCACCGCGCGCGCGCAACTTCATCGGCGACGGCCTCCATTCTGCTCCCACACTTATCTCACCATCTCGCCTGTCGCGAAACAAAGACGAGTATCTCGCCGTCTCTCTCTCTCTCTCTCTCTCTCTCTTGTTCGGATAATACAGAATATCGGAGTCTGCGCTTTGCCACGCCGACGAGACGGGTGTGAAAAAATCGCTAAATCCTCGCCACGCGATCGTCTTCGCATTTTACCAAGCAGTTGCTGCACACAGGCCCCTTCACCGAAAGAACCTACTTGTCGCGCCGCAGGCCCCAGGACCCTACTGACACTTTATTGGGTTCTATGTACGGCTTGGTTGTACCGACACTGCAACTCAACTCTTGCATTTTCATCCAGAATTCAGAGTTTACTTAACCATACCCCCCCCCTTCTGAGAAGAGCGAGCAAGAGGCACAAAAAAAGCTTCCATTCGATTTCTTCTCAAGTCCAGTCTCCTTACCCGTTATTACTCGACACCTTCCCGCCAGGAACATTTCAAAGCTTTGCGCCAACCACATGCACGCATAAGTCTGCCCTGCAACGCCCAGCGCACCCTCCCTCCAAGACTAGGCGCTGCCCTCGACCGCGACCCAGCCGGGAGGCAATCCAACTGTATCAAGACACGTCGTTGTGGTCTTGATCTTGACGAACCTGCTGGGAGACGTTTGCGCGCTCAATGTACTCCACGCAGCCGAACGGAGCCGATAGTGCGACAATCAACCCAGCTGCTCTCAACTCTCCTGGTACGTGACTTATTTGCTCTTCAAGGCCCCCTCCCCAGTTTCACACCCCCGCCCGCGCTACCCAGCCTGCCCGCTAGCCGTCATCGCATTCCACTGCGAGGCCCTGGCCGTGCTGCTGACCAAATCTTCTCTCCACGCACAACCACTCGCCTGTTTAAGCCGTGGCTATGACCTTTCCCAACATGGACATCTTTGCCCTGTACATAATGCTTACCACTTCGCTCGTCACCTAGACCTACTCAACGCAACCACTCGCGGCATCAAAAGAAGCCGCTCTCCAGACAACTTTCAGGGAACTGTTCTTGCAGTTGACGCTGGTACGGTTCTTTTTGTCCCGCGCGAAACCCCGTCGTGCTTGTGCTATTTAGCATTCGCCCGTGTCACCTCTTGCTTCCTTTCCACGGTGCGCAACGCGATACAAGCTAACACTGGTGTCTCCTTTGCAGGCGACTCCAACCCGAGAAAACGTGGAAAGCCAATGAAGCCCAGAACATCCGGAAGCAATTCCGAGACGGCCGGCCCAGCCCAAGTACCCAACATGCCTCAAAACATCCCCCCTCCGCAAACCCCCCAGAACCAGAGCGCGCCGCTCCCAGGGGGGCAAGCCGTCGCCTACGCGCCCGCGCAGGCTTCACCTCCGCCAAAGACCACCCCTACGAAGACCACCCTGAAGGCCTTGCCTACTGTCAGAGACCACACCACTGACCAGCTAAACCCCGCCGGCGACGAATACCTCCCGAGAGAAATCGACGAGTTTGGAGAGAAGAAGGTGATGCCCAACGGTCAGCTCCTTGGCGGCCGTGAATACCGATGCCGAACGTTCTTGGTCCCCAACCGGGGTGACAAGTTGTTCATGCTAGCGACCGAGTGCGCGAGGGTACTGGGATACCGAGACTCGTATTTGCTCTTCAACAAGAACAGGTCGCTCTACAAGATCATCGCCAGCCAGCCCGAGAAGGATGACCTCGTCAGCCAGGAAATCCTGCCATTTTCTTACCGGTCGAGACAGATTGCCATTGTCACAGCACGATCAATGTTCCGCCAGTTTGGGAGTCGTGTCATTGTCAACGGCAGGAGAGTTCGTGACGACTACTGGGAAACCAAGGCCCGCAAGCAAGGATTCACAGAGGCCGACCTCGCCGGCGAGAAGCGCCCCGGAGCTGCCAAGGCCAGAGAGGCCGCTGCCGAGGCCCAAAATCAGGTCCTGCTCGGTGGCCCTCACGGTGAAATCGTATACAGCAACACGCCCAGTCAATTCCCCGGCGCCCCTCAACCCCAAATCGTCCAACCAGGTATGCTTGGAGCGCCAACCGGAACCACGACCAGAATGCCCGTGATAACACTAGGATCAGAGCTCAGTGACAGCCGCCCTCGCGACTACAGCGGGATCCTCAAGGGCGGCCCACGCCAGGAGATCACCGGACCGGCTTACCAGGACCAGACGCGACCTGCTCAGATTGGCGAGGTTCACACCCAGGCGCACCACGCCGCCGAATACAATCGGACACTGAACCAACAACGAGATATGCGCGGCGACTACCTCCAAGGCATCTGGAGACGGCCACACGAGCAGCCGCAGTCGGCGAGCCTTGCCCAGAACGTCGCCACGAGTGACGCAGCCGCCCCCCCTGCACGTGCGACGCAATCCCCACATACATCGACAAGCAACATGCCGCAGTCCGGCATCGTGCCCAACCAGAGCCCCCAGCAGATGATGATGACCGCTCCGCCGTACTCTCAATCGATCCATGCGCAGAACCCGATCAGCCAGGCCCCGATGAGAGGTATGGCCCAACCGTCTTCCCAAAAGAACAACAAGCCAACGACTTTGCCTGCAACAGGAAGTACCAGCAGCATACCGCAAGGCGGCGCTCAAGGCTATCACTACCCTGGGACCGGCCAGATGTGGCCTCAAACGCAGCAAAACCCTCAACAGCACAATTACCCCGGGTACACGACGCAAGGCCAGCAGCCTCATCAGCAACCTCCAGCTCCTCAACTGCGACATGCCAACAGTGGCGTGCAGCCAGCGATGCAGTTTTCGGGGATGCCCGGCATGGGACAGAGCTACGGGGCTGGCCAGGGGATTTACCCCGCGGATCAGACTCCTCGCCAGTACATGCCTCAGCCGAACCAAGGATCTCCGGCTGTTACACAGGCTTGGTCCAACCAACAGACGCCTGCGCAGTGGTGGACAAACCAGCCTCAATGAAGGAAGAAAGGGGTCGAAACACGATGAGCCAGTCTCTCCCCTGCACCTTGAACTTTTCTCAATAGCGTCATGTCAACACATTTTCCTATTCATTATATACGCGGCGGTGACTCCCTGGATTTCGCCGGTTCGGCAGACTTGTTGCTGCCCTTCTGAAGGATACCCGAGCATACACTAAGGTGGAGGCTATGTGCTTTTGGGCCGCCGGCCTGTCACTTCGTACAGCATTTTGGCCAACAAGTATGGATAGTGGAGTCGATGGAGGGGGGGGGGGGGGGGGGGGGGGGATCCGTGAACACATTGCCTCAGGTCACGGGGGGTGGGTTGGCCCCTTCACTGTATTTCGTTTCCTTCTTATTCGATTTCTTTGGGTTTTTGGTATCGAGGGAGAATGCATTGCTCACTTCGATTGGCCCGTCTGGTTCGATTCTCTCGTCCTGTCTGGATCATGTTTGTCTTTTCTTTGTCCCTTTTTTTATTTTTTTTATCTGTTATTCGTCTCTTCTCTCCTTTTCTCGCCGTTAACACATGGGCAATTTCGACTCCAATTTGATACCAACACCGTCTTCTTGTCGCCGACTCGCTTCGCGCACACCATATTAGTTTAGTCCTCGTCCCCCGAATACGACTTCAGGAACACTCAATTCACGCGTCTTTTCCCGCCACACGTTGGAACTCGCTTTATCCGACAACGGTCTGCAGGCACTACGCTGACAATTTCGCACTTCGGCAATCGCCTGCCAGCAACGGTTTGACCAACGACGGCGGAAAGTGCTTCTACAAAGTTGTGCATAGAGCCAACACATTCCAGCATCTATGACGCGGCTATGAAGCTTTCATGCCGAGGACCATTCCAAGCACCCGCGACAATGGCATTGGTGTCGCGGTATCGATCGGGTCCGTGCCGTACGGCCGAGCGCGTCCCCGATTTGGAGACGAGGACGAAAAAACGAGGACTACAAGGGAGGGCGACAAATTACAATAATCGAGGACTCATCCTTTTCGAACACGACAAGATGGCATTGGGATTTCAACGTCGATATGGACGAGGGGCCCGCTGTCCCTGCTCATTGGCGGTCGAATGATTTTGGCCTTATTTTTGTGTTGGCCAATACGGCAGCATCGAAGGAGTTGTCTCTTTGCTAGGGTGGTGGGACATGCTGTTTGCCGTTGCGTTTTGGCTATCAGGGACCTGGGAGGGAAGCGCCATCGTCCGACATGGGGTGGGATTTGTTTCGTTTCTTCCACGTCAAGGGCACGGGGGGAGGGCTTCTTCGGGTCGTACGAGGGCCATATCGATCGAACACTCTACTAGTGTTATTCAGTTGGGCATCTGTTTCTTCCCTGCATCATTATTTGTATACTTGCTTTGCGACGACCGTTATTTTTATTATTACTATTTCGTGTGGATAAGGGGGAAGGGCCATTTGGGAGACATGGCCCCCTGGGCCTCCCGTTGCAGATTTGGTTTTCAGTCTAATGCAGATGTGTTTCTTTTTTGAATTCTAACCTGACGCGTTTTCCATCAAGTGTCCTGTGTCTTGGTTGGGACAACTATACAAAGTAGGACGAGGATGACCAGCAACAAACTGCCCCGCAAGATGCATGTGCCATCTGGTCGTTCTCTTAAAGTTTTCCCGCTTGGAGAGAGGGGGGTGTGTGTCAACGAAGGAAGAATAAAGAGATACTCAGGCTCCTCGTTATCGGGACGCAAACCGTATGTTTCGAGACAAGGGCAAAAAGAATAGAAAGGGGTCTGTGTGGCAGCCCCATCGATGTTTATTTTTCACTTGTTTGGACCATACCACACACACGCACACGCACACACACCCTCTCCTCCTCCCTAGCCATGCCGCCGGGCTGTTGCCGCTTTACGAGCTTCACTCCCCCCCTCCCCCCCCTTCGTCTCCCTTTTCACTTTGTCTCGTAATTGGCAGGGTTGCAGCACGTAACTGGGTCTTTCTTCTTGCAGAGGTTTGGTCTCACGTGCTTTGACGACTCGGCCGAGGAGGCCTGGCCAGGGACGGGGTGAGGTGGGAGGTAAGGCGAAGGATACGAGGAACCCCGAGGTTGGGTCAGACCTGCTGTTGCGAAGCTTGTTTTGGCGAGACCCCTCGGCATAAAATGCTACCGGCCTCGACGTACGGAGGTGTTTGTCTACTTGGGTCCCCGAGGTTCGCCGTTCTGCGGAGAGCGAGAGGGTGATGATCATGGAGGTTGACGGCACATTTCGAGATGCATTCGGCGCACTGGTTTTGCCTTGCTCGGAAAGACGCAGGCTGTCTGTTGTGTTTATGCGGCGTATGTCTGTGTGTGCGCTGGTCGCGTGGCAGAGGCGCGGGGGGGAGGAGGAAGGGGGAAGGGGGGCTCAGGCCTTCGGTTCCTGCGTCCCCGACCATTTACTGTCGTCTGAAATTGCCTTGCAACAAGACAAGAGAGAGGGAGGACATGGGCCGTGATTCCTGTGCAGTGGTGGTTACGGTGGCACAAGTTGGTGGTGGTGGCGTTGGTGGTGAACCTACTGCAGTCGTCAGGAGGATGGATTTATGGTTAAAAATTAGATATACTTACTAATGCAGTCCCGGCTTTCCCACATACTCTCACACACACTTCACAAACAGCCTCTTTCTCGTGTTGATTGTTGCCCCGTTTCTTGAATAGGTATGTTCACTGCAATGCACGAAACCTAATCCCAAAAAGGGAGGGAGTTCGCAGGGCACGCAGTGTGCACAGCAAGCAGAGAGAGAGAGAGAGAGAGAGAGAGAGATCGGGACTTTGCAGCCGATAGAAAGGCAAGGAAGCGAGACAGCGACATTGCCGGCCGAACCGGAGAACGCAAGGCACGATCCCATTTGCCAGCTCCAGCTTTGCCCATGAACTGCTGGTCTGGCTGCTGGGCTTCTCTCAAGCCGCCCCCAGTCGTCACCCTAACCACCACGACGACCACCAATACTACCAATGCTACCCCCCCTTTCCTCTCTACTACCCGGTCTACATGATGGCCGGTGGGGGCCTAATTGCGATGCCTGTCCGCATGTGTGTTTGTGCGGCTCTGTTACTCCTGTCATCTCCGGAGCGTGCGTGCTGTTTGTCCCCGCCGAGTCCGTTGCCCTAATTGGTTTCTAGCTGGTGCCAGTTTCGGGGAGAAGTTTTCCTAGCAGAGGGAAGGGGAGGGAGCGTCCGCTCGCTTCATTGTGTCTCTCGGGTAGCATCGATGCGGACGGGTCGGAGCAATAAGCCTCCAAGCACCGGTTAGGGTCAGTGATTCTTCCCCAAATATGCATTTCATAAGAGAAGAAGTGTATATTACCTGATAAATAAGAAAACAGTCCGATTTCTTTCTTTGGTTTTTTTTTTCTTTCTTGCTTTCCTACCGTTACCCAAACGGGGAGCCTCTTGCCATACTCCTCCTCCTCCTCCTCCTCCTCCTCCTCCCCGAGCAGCCTAGACACGTACCTCATGTTCGGAACCTCGTATTCTCGGCGATGAGCCCGAAACTTCGTTCATTTGCAACCAGAGGTTCGTCCAAGCGCGTTTCTCAGCGCAGGCCGTCCAGCCCAGAGCTGGGATAGCATGAATCAGCGAGGTGACCCATTTAGTCGCTCTCATCTCCATCAAGTGCCTCATCAACATCGCTGCCCTCGCCCTTCTCCTCCAGCGCGTCTTGTGTCTCGTCGCCGCTGCCCTCCCCTTCCTCCTCCTCCTCCTCCTCGTCGTTGTCGTCGTCGTCGTCTTCGTCAGCCTCCTCTTCGTCATCCTCCTGATCCTCTTCGGCTTCCTCCTCAGGCTCTGTCTCGGCGTCTTCAACATCCTCGTCGGCGGTCATGGCTGAATCATCTACACGGGCCTTCTTG
Organism: Colletotrichum graminicola M1.001; assembly: GCF_000149035.1. Taxonomy (NCBI): domain Eukaryota; kingdom Fungi; phylum Ascomycota; class Sordariomycetes; order Glomerellales; family Glomerellaceae; genus Colletotrichum; species Colletotrichum graminicola. Next base: position 560,175 of record NW_007361016.1, on the reverse strand, counting down.
GCCCGTGGAGCTGTGTCGGAAGATGCTGTCGTCATGACGCTATCGTCGGCATTTGAGAGGAGGGATGCATCTGCTGCCGTGGCCGCGGCCGTCACCCCGACTGCCGCGCCCGCCGCCGCGCTTCCGCCCTTCTTGGCGGCTACCTTTTGACGGTAGCTGTTGCGTTTCGCCGACTGGATTTGGTTGTATTCTACACATCAGATGAGTAACGTTATACTGCGTAATTGGCCTCGGAGAGTCATCGGTGAGACGGATGTACAATGGGAGTGGGTGAGTGTAGATGCAAAGACCGTGTGTACAAAGGGGAACAGGCAAACGCACTGGCAAATTCCTGCTCCAAGGGCTCACGCAGGAAACCGTACTCAATGTCGTCAAGGGCCTTGAAGACATCTTCGGCACTGACGGTTTTCTTATTGGCGTTGACAGTGATTTCATTGGCACTGCAAGCGGAAAGCCGGTCAGCTCCATCAGTTCCTCTCTCCCAACATTGAGATGTGGAGGCTGGGGGGGGGGGGGGGGGGGTATCTCTCGGACAAGACATCTCACGAGAGATACCACAAGGATGGGAGGGACGGAACGTACTGCGCGGCGAGATAGTTGATAAAGACAGTCGCGCTCTTGCTCATGGCCAGGACAGCATTCCCCTGGATCTGCGTATTGGGCGGGAGCACGCCCTTTGCTAGCCTGGTGATAATGGACTTGGGCAAGTTGAGGTCCTACAAACCCAAGTCAGTCACGGCCCACACCCCATCAGGCAAAAGGATATGGCACGTCATGACGAACCTCGATGGTGAGAGCATCCCTATCGGCCTTGGCCATCTTGTCGTGAGTCTGGCTCTCCTTCTTCTCCGAGCCCGCGTGCGGCACCGTCGTCGTGGTGGTCAGCGGCGTCGTCGATGATGCCGGCCGCATCGCGGCACCGGCTGCACCGGGCGTGACGGCGGAGGCGGCGAGAGGCACGCTGGATGGCGTGGCAGAGGCGGACGCAGATGCCGATGCCTTTGCCTTTGTCTTTACCTTTGCGGCCGACGACGGAGTGCCGGCCGCTACGTGGGCGCCGGTTTTGGTCGCGGAGGCCGGCGTGGCGGCGGCGGCGGCGGCGGCCGGGTCTTCGTCCATGACGATGAAGCGTGCGTTGGATACGTCGCTCCTGCGGCTCGCGTCGCTTTTGCGCGGAGGCATTCTTGTCGTGTCGTCGGAGGTTTAGGGGAAGGAGGGGAGGGGTGGAGGGCTTTGAGCCAACGAGCAAGCACCAAAAGCAGGAATTAATGTGGGGTGGAAACTGGAGGTCCAAACCCCCTTGGGGAGTTGGTTCTCTCTGGGTTCCACGCGGGCGGGGCCTGGTGGGATCGGATGTGTTGGCGAGTGGGTGGGTTGGGTGGATGCTTGCGAGCTTTCGCCTCGGGAGCTGTTGTTCGTCGGCGATTTGACGAGGCGTCCAAGTTTTTCACGCTCACTCAGGGGAGATGAGCGAAGAGGGAGGGGATGTGGTGGTGTGTGCTTCCTTTCCGTACGGCCTGGTATTATTCTTTGGCTCCAAAGGCGGGTTATCAGAGTTCACTAGGTAGATCACCGTCGTAGGCTCAGTATGGGCGTCTCTCCGTTGTTGTTGATGGGCATTGTGGCTAGGTAGGTATTCACCGTGGATAAGGCGATGCTCAGTTGGGGGACGTGGCGGCTCGGGGAGTCAGTCAGTCGTCGGCTAGCGCGTTCACGTCGCGATTCTGGCATGCATCCACTTCCAAACACCAACGCGTTAAGTGCGTCCCTCTTTCCGGACGGTACGTATCTGGGTACGTACACAAGTTGTTGTTCACTACGGATACCTAGGTAAACAATGTTGTATTGGTGTCGAAACACTTAATTAAGCTGCGTCCTTCCTTCCTCCTTTTTTACTTTTACTCTGATACGAGCTTACAAGCATGAGCGAGCTCTTGGTCCCTCGTTACATCTCCCATGTCTAATCTCGTTCGCTTCAGTCCTACCGTCACAGTCTTCCTGATACTCTGACTCGTATACGCACTATCTCTCTCTCTCAGTCGGGTCTCCACAGCTTCAGGAGAGTCTAGACTCAATCCTCATATTCCCCAACATCTGCATTTCAAATTCTCCTTCATCTCACTCACTGTCTCAAGCTTTCTCTGTCGTGCGAGTGGGTCCGCAGCCCGCTCATTTCACTCATACGTTCAAGCAATAGCAACTTCTCAGAGAGGTCCAACATGTCCTTGGTATGCACACGGGGAGATCCCCTGGTAATCCTCGTTCATCCTTTCAGTCTAGCCAAGGCTCGGACCTGCTCAACTTTTCCACACCAGAGCAAGCCGTACCGTTTACGTTTAGCCTTCCATCCTGGAACGGGCTCCAATGAACCACTTGTACTACTCTGCCAAGTCGACCGTCGTTCCGGGCATCGGACCGGGGTTCCAATCACGGAACAGATCAAGCACACCCCCTCCTCTTCCAACACACCTTAGCACATCTAACCCCCGTAGGCATATCGGTACATCAAATGTAAACAAACAATGATGGGCAAGGTGGCGTCGACGATCATCGTCCCGTACTCAAGAAATGAAGAAGATGATGAAAAGAAAAGAAGAAAATAGAGGAAGGGGAAACCAATAAAAGAAACAATCCCATCCCCCCCTCGCGCGCCTAAAAAGTCCAAGCAGAAGAAGAAACTCCTTCTTCATCGCGCCTCTTTGCCCGCGTGCCCGGCAACACTCGCCGACCCAGCGCCGGGTAGGGGCTCATCGGCGTTTCAGCTTTCTCTCCCGTCATCGTATCCGTCAGCCTGGGATGGCAGGTGTCGCGTCCTGGCCTTCCCCCCCCCCCAACCAGTGTCATCGGAAAAACCTTGGGGGTGGTGGGGGTTGCCCCTCCCGATTGTCGGCGAAGTCAGCAATCAACCAACCCCAACTCTCCACGACCATGGATGCTATTTCCCTCAAGTTTCACCCAGCGAGCTTACAGGGGGGCGAATCTGTCAGCATCCTGGATACATGCCGATCGCATGCGTCCTGACGAGCTTACTGGCTAGGTGTGAAATGCCATTGCCACGGCCATGGGTACCGGTAGTTATTGCTTTCAACTCGTTGACGGCATCTGCACTCGTGCCTACATCACGACAGCAACATCACAAAGATAACCATCTGATTGCCAATATATAAGTTTATTCGGCTTCGATGCGGGCCTTACTAAGACTGCCCGGCAATAATGTTCAAGAAAATGAAGTAAAAGAAAAGTGGCTGCGTGGCAGCTGTAGCAGACCGTTCTCATCATGTGGGTATATCCTTCACCATTCAAATGTGGTGTTCCAAGATCCGTATTCCAACACCGTATTCCAAAAGACCGTAAGGGAAGGGGAGATTCCGTCCCAGACATTAAAGATTCACGCCAAGATAGATAGGTAAGTCGCAATAAACAGTGTGCGCAAAGTCTTCTGCGCCTCCGAGAGGACGCACCGCTGAGGTACTTGACACGAACGGCGGCGGCGGCGAAGAAGCCAGCATCCACGAGCTTCCGTTCGGGAATGATATGGCTTGGCTTCGCCCACTATTCCGGCATGTTGTTGTTAAGCCACATGGGGTTGTAATTAGCTACCATCCGTCGAGATGTGAAACAGGCACCCACGAGACAGCACCCCACAACTCTGTCTCCAGGCCAGCGGGAAGTGCGCAAGGGCTGAAACCCGTGTGTTTGTTTAGCGTATGACGGATTCTGTTATCCGCAGGGGTTGCGAAACATGAATGCAGAAATGGTGTAAAGATGAGTTGTCAGCGATCCCTCCCGGACCAGAGTGCGACCTCAATCTCGATATTGGAGGGTGGGGGGGGGGGGGTTTTTCCCCCCTTTTCCCTCGGGGCTTCAACCTACGGCGAGGCCAATTTCTGCTTGCCGAAATAACGGGCGCGGAGAAAGGCCGCCCAATTGGGGTTCCTCGCCTAGTGATAACCTGGGAGGATTCGCAGAAGAGGAGTAAACACGTCGGTGCCTGCCATCCGAGTGTGCGGAAGAAGGCATGCGGGTATAAGGATCGGCGGATGCACGCGGTGAAAGCTCCATATCAACGTGGTAACCGTACCAGTGATCCCGTAGACTACCAATGCTGACGCTACTGCGGGAGCTGCGATGCCTACCATGGCGGGGGGACAACGGTGGAAGCTTGGATAACCTCGAGTTTCTGCGCTTTGGAGATGGGATGAAGGCACGGTCACCTTCGATGGCGTCATCGGTGAGACCAACACGGGCGTTGGGTGCTCTTGCCAGGACAGAAGGCTGAGGAATATCAATGCTCTTCTTGTCCATGCTCCGCTTGTGATAGAGGGAGCGTTGAGTCGTTTCAGTCGACATGCGAGGATGGGGCTGGCTGTTGTCCTGGTAGACGATCGTGCTGGACGGCTTCTGGACGGATCCAGCCGAGCCATGCTGATCTTGCTCGTCGACAACGATGGTGGTACACTTCTCGATCGTCCGGCAAGCCTTCCAGGACTCAATTTCCTCGTCGTCGATGGGAGTGTTACCCCGGCGGCTGAACGGAAGGCGGCCGCGGCGATACCGATAACAGAGGTAAATTGCCCCGATGATCATGACAACCCCGAGCAGAGAGAGCACAGTGCTCAGAGCGATGACGAGACTTCGGTTGCCACCGGTGCCGTGGGAAGTGCTGTTGTTGTTGTTGTTGTCGCCCATAGTGCCGTCCGGTCTTGGCAGAGAAGTTGGCACTGAGAGTGTCGGGGGTCTGCCGCCGGCATCGGTCGACTGGGAAGCTGGTGGCACCTGGGTTACAATGATATCGGGAACCAAAGAGCTCGACTGGGGAAGGCTAGACGAAGAGCTCGGCCTGGGAAATGGCTGGAAAAACCAGGGCGTTTGTGTAAAGATGGGAGGCAACGAGGGAGCCGGTCCCGGGGTCGGAAAAGAAGGTGTAAAAGCGGGAACAAAGAGCAAAGTGGTTGTCGGCTGGCCAACTTGGGCCGAAGAAGTTGCAGATGGTGCAAGTACTGTGGTCTGCGAAGACGAAGGCAGTGAAGGTGATTCCGGCGATGGCGGCGGCGGGGCAGGCGGAGGGTCTGGAGCGGCGGGAGCCAGGATTGGGCTCTCTGGATCAGGTGGCTGTTCCTGCCTTGGGGCACCTGTGTAGTTGGGTTAGCTTTGAGTCCCAGTGCACAAGTCATAAAAGAGCAAAATGAAAATGAGATGGCCGCGAGTGTCAAGCAAGACAACGGATTTGAGGGCTTTGCTCGCAGGAAGGTCCTAGTCGCAAGAGGAGGCTCATGGGCTGAGAAGACGGACGGGTGTGTGCTTCGTGATAAGGGCTATGCCGGTCGACACCGTTCTCGTCCCGCGGTGCTGAGTATCATCGAGATGCTCGACGACACTTCTGCCGCCATGCACTCTCTCAGGGACGATGACAGGTACGAGATGGGTCTCTAAGACCAGGCCGAGCATCGATGGCGGAATTCGTCGCTGGGGTTCGCTCAGGACCATCCTTGCCTTTTCCTTTGCCTTTGCCTTTGCCCTTGCCTTGCCTGTCACCATCTGGGGGTCCAGCATCGGGGCCGCCGTCGCCGACCTGTCGCAATACAAAAGCCCGGGTTGGAACTGTCGGCCCAGCCAGCCAGGCTACGGCCAACAGCATTTTGGTTGACGACATTGTCCGGTATTACTCCTCGTATGCGATGGATCGATCGTGTGGGCCAGCCCGGGATGGTGTTGTATATCAGACAGCGCGGTGCTCGGATTGCGGACCAGTACTCGAGCACGTCTTGGAACCATTGGCGGTGACTTACACCCTCAAAACCGTGCCAAGCCCAGGTTCTTTGGAAGACGGAACCTGGTAGGCCGACAAACATAGAGAAGGAAACAAGGGGATGGAAGAAATGGGGGACAAACAGTTGCGGCGTTGAACCTCGGGACCACGATCAGGTCAGGTCAGGTCAGGTTTCACGACTCCGAGATTGACGTTGGGGGCCGGTGAGCGGCCTTCATGGAGGGGGAATAGGAAGGCTGAAGGCTGAAGGAGGGAGAGAGAGAGAGAGAGAGAGAGGCTCTCGGAGATCAGGACCGGAGGATGCGGACAGGTGCGGTGGGTTATGTATAAACTTGGTCCCGGCATGATGTGGGAATCGCAGTGGATTGTCGCTGGCTTCATGGGTGCAGTACTTGCAGCTGCACTGACATGGGAACGATGCAAAGATTGGCAGGCGGTGGCACCTTGGACCACCTTTGCAGCCATACGATGTACGGATGGATACACAGGCACACTACACACACACTCATCTCACCAGAGACGAAGAGAGGATCGAAGTGGGAACATAGGTAGGGGAGGGATAAGGTGTGCAACCGTGCACGGTCTTGGAAGCGACGGCTCGTGAATAATCCCGCAGGGGGGATGTGGGGCCACTCCGGGGGGGTGTGCAGCCAAGATCCATGATGGAGAAAGTCGGGTACCTCGGTGTGGTGTGCGGGTGTGAGAGGGAATAAGAAGCGAGAATAGTAGCAGGTGGTGAGGTGAGAGCGAGTAGTTCAGATGTGGAAGAAGATGGTGGTTGGCATCTAGTCGAGTGGAGCCGGTCCGTGGCGAGTGGAGAGAAGCGAACGTGAGCCGGACGTGCTGCACACACAGCACGCAACGAGTTCAAGACAGTGGAGAGAGAGAGAGACAGATCCGAGTGGGGCTTCGGATGTGCAGGTAGGTAGATAGGTACGGATACATGGTAAACTACTCTGTACCTACACTACTACTACGAAGACCGGTGCACCACGCACGAGAGCGAGTGGCAGGGGGGAGAGGGGTGTGGTGGTGGTGGTGGTGGTGGTGGTGGTGGTGGTGATGAATGGGAGGAGGGAACACGGTCAGGAACAGGGTCAGGAACAGGGGACAGGGAGGAGGGGTTGGAAGCAAAGGAGGGGTGTGTTTGAGCACCCAGCGGGCGAATCAAGGGAACGAGTGAGAAGGTGAGCATGAGTGTGTGGAGGCGCCCTTTTGCGGTGCCTGAGCGAGCAGGCACATTCGGACAGTCATTGGAGGAGGGAAGAGGGTTGTGGTGTTTCTAATTTTCGACTTGGCTTGATTTGACTGGGCAGGACTGGGGGAGGGGAGGGGAGTGAAAGGTGATGACGGGCAGGAATAGAGAAAGGATCAGGGCGGGAATAGGACTGAGGTAGGCCGGTAGAGTACGGATACTCCGTTGACACTACGCTAGTAACTACCTACATCGTACCTGCCCACCTAGGTACCTCCCTACCCAACCTCACGCACCTGTCTGTGTACCTACCGTTAGCAGGTACTGGGCCCAAGCTGCGACGGGCATCGCCTCGTGCCTGCCTGTACTTGGGGGGAGAGAGGTCAATATCGTCGGAACGGGACATCGCTCACCACCGTCAGGCGAATCATGACATGACGTCGAGACGTAAACTACCATGTACATACATACAGGCAGGCAGGCAGGCAGGCAGGCAGGCAGGCAGATAGACAGACAGGGGCCTGTTGTTCGGGACGGCCAAGACACGGCACCGCAGACAGATTTGTCGGAGATTTCTTCCTGCCTGTACGTGTACGCCAAGTTGCAAGGTACGTTGTCGTGTCTCCTCGACGACCTCTCAGAAGAGAAAGAGGGAGAATGATCAGGAGCGCCAGTCGGCAGACGGATGCGATGCTGCCCGAGCTGGGACGGACGAGGGCGGATTGGATGCGTTGGCTGGTGCCATGTGGCTCTGTGCTGTAATTCTGACCGCAGGTCGCCCCTGTCTGTCCAAGCTCGAAGCCCTGGAACCAACAGCAAAAGCGAAAAGGCACCTGCCGGCCGGTGTAATGGATGGAAGATGGATGATGGTGTTTGAAACAGATGGGCGAATGGGTGGCCTGGAACCCGCCATCCTGCAGATGCTGGGTTGCTTTGTCAGGTACAGATAGAGTCTACCGGTAGGTAAGGATACTCTGTAGGAAGAACGACGAAGAAACATTGAGGAACGGCAGAAAAGAAACCATGGCTGGGTGGTGGGTGCCTTGGCTGGGATCAGAATGGATTCTGGGGGCGGCACCCACACCCCGTCTCAGTCCGACCCCCAACCCCCGATCCCATTGAAATTTAAGGTGCAGCACGGAACTAGGACGGACCACGCAGTGAGTGTGTGCAACGTGCAAACATCGGGCAACCAACACCACCCACCCCTGAGTTGAGTTGGGACCCATCTCTGCTGCGGGCGCCGCTCGGTCCGACGATAGGAGGGAACGGATGATGCTAATTTGGGTTCACAGTACAGATACGAGTACCAGATGGACAGCCAGATGGACAGACGGACGGACGAACAGACAGACACGCAGATGGGCAGACAGGCAGAGACGCAGCCGCTTGGGGCAAAGCATGTCGAGAATGAACAACGAAAAAGAGGGCAGCGGGGACACACCCTGACTCCACAGTGGTGCAGAATCCAATTATAACTGCCTCTTGAAACATTTCGTCGAGCCAGGTGAAGCGCAAGGTTTGTCAAGACAGCTAAGGCAAGGCAAGTCGAGGCAACGCAACCCGGGGCAAGTCAAGCGAAGCTCGAGGCACAAAAGGCAATGGCAATCAATGCGTGTACCTGAGCAGCTTGCTTACGCGGCGTTGAACACGACGAGGGAATCATTCAATGATTTCTTTGTCTCTTTCTTCCTGCGGCAGGCGCTTGGGCTCTATATCATATCAATACCTACCGGACAAAGTACCTACCGGACAAAGTACCTACCTAGGCACTTGGCTACTTGGCTACTTAGGTACTTGGGTACTGAGGTCTTCCATGTCTGTGTGCATGGTAACTATCCAGGTATTTTGAGCATTCCGGCCACTGACCGGACGCCAAGGTAGGTACTTTACCCACCTACCTACTCCGTACCTACGCTAAGAAGGTGGACGATGAATAGCAACTATTACCTATACGGATACGCTCGCACGCGCATGGCACAAAAATGCCGACTCCAACTACAACATCAACACTATCTTGCCAGTGCAGCTGCGACTCTGCAACTCACCAGCCACGTCACATCCATCTGACGGGACACGGCGCCAGTGACGGCTCGAGCTGTTGTTCGGCATTAAGAACACAAGAACCCAATGAACCGCCAGCAACGGTACCGACGCCCGGAGCCACTCGTTCAATAGGCCGTCACCATGCTGGTCGGAATCCACGCCCGAGGGGGTGTCGACGCCGCCTGTCACTATTTGTGGCTCGTCAAGTCTCACGTCTCGTGCCCGAAGCGGTGAGCGAGTCAAGAAGCCCTGCCGAGCTGGCCACGCGACGCCCAGCCCGCCGCACCACACACACACACACACACACACACACACACACACACACACACACACACACACACACACACACACACACACCAAAGTTGCCCGGATCTTGGGCCTAGATTTGGGATACCCTGGGTTCAAGGATGGGATGGCAGGCATCCTGGATGATGATGATAATGGTGATGATGGCGAGGATGATAACGATGATGATGGTGCGTACCTACGACGGCATGTCTGAATCTTTCGTCCTCCCGAACCCCCCAAGCCACCAACAGGACCCGATCGTCATTCGTTTCTCCTTTGGCTTACTACTATCCGTACAGTACTACTACTAGGTAGTATATGTAGCCCAATTAAGCATGCCACCCACGCCCCCAACGGCCTGCGCTGAAACAACCCTCGGCTCCTCGTCGTGATTGATATTAATTGGCTGGGGCCTCAGCACCAAACCTGCTTGCTGCTTACGTAGTATGGCCTCTCGCAAGGGGTCTTTTTTGTCTGTATGACAGAGTCCGAACCCTCCCGACTGACTTGGGCTCTGGAGCCTCTAGTGCAGATGGAGGTTTGAAACCCGGCCCTGTTCGGGACGACGTCTCGATCGGGCAATGGTCTCGCTGTCCCATTTCCGCCACGGGCTCCGTGGTTCGCAGGGATCGCCTGGCGTGCCAGGGCCGTCGGTACATGCTGCAGCGAATAAGCGTCGGAATGACGGCGGCCAGCTTTCCATAGTGTACTCCGTACTGCACTACGGATACTCCGTACGTAACTGTTTAATCTCTCGAGCTCCATCATGTGAGTATGCAAACGGTGGCTCGTGTAACCCTGGGGGCGGAAATCAATTAGGTATCGGCACCAAGGCCTCGTCGCCAACGGCTCTCGTTAATCTATCACTTTTCCGCCCGTGCACCTCCCAACGTCGTCATATTCTACACCAGGACATCTGATCGTTCGAGATGGACTCACTATACGCAGCCGTATTACGGATACACTGTAGTGGAATGGACACACGGCCTCGTGGGCACGCGAGGCCCTGAACAAGGATGCAAATCATTGCTCCAAAGCTCCCTGTCGAGCTTCGGAGCATTGTCCCGTTCAGAAGCAAGAGGGTCAATCAAAAAACGGAACTACACAGTAGTGTGGTTCGTGTGCCGCGCGCCTCTACCTAGAAGGATCAGGGCCGGTCCGTTGATGGTCACGGAGGGTCGTGCGCTATACTTTCTACCGGTAGCTAGGTACCGTAGCTAGGCATGTAAGCGAGCCAAGGACAGCCTGGTATACCGCTCCCGGCTGGACAACAAGTCACGGCTATGGCGGCTCTGCCCTGCCCGTGCTCGTGAGAACCGGTTCGCGATGGTTGAGACAGCAGCCAGGTGACTGACTATAGACTATCGTTCAGTAATAGGTAGCTTCCCCCCCCCCCCCCCCCCCCGCCTTCTTCACCTGCGCCTCATGTTTGTTCGACATCATCTTGATACATTCCACCGAGACTCACCTAGACACCCGGCTGACCTCTGGAACCCTTGGGTATTTCCTCGCACCCGTTGTCTTGATCACTTACCCCTGGTACCTTGCATGTTGATGCACCCCTCACTGACCGGTACATGTGTAGGCCTCGAGTCCCTATCCATGATCTTTACCCACTTTGGCTTCCCGCAGCATCAAGTACCTAAGCAAGTGCATTGGCTGGTTCTGCACCGTTTACGATTGACGTCGCCGCGGGGAGTTTTTTTTTTTTTTTTTCCTTCTTCTTCCTCTCCTTCCCTGCCTTCTCCCTTGGTCATTCTGTCTTTTTTTTCTTTCGTCTCTCCTGCCCTTTAGGTGATCCGGTCTGTCCTGACGGTAAGACAGTCGCCACGATGCTACCGAGCTGGGAGAAACAAGCCCGCTTTTTGACATGAAACTATCGTACATTAGCACATACACTGGAGAATATTGAGGGTCTGGTGATGATGTCCATCAAGCCATTCAGCGTCGAGGACGGAGCCGCTACCTAGGGCATAGGACAAAGCTACGCCGCATTTGACGTGACCCCGCAAACGCCACACGAATAGAAGGGCGTGATGGGCAGTCAGCTCCGGTTCGCCCCCCTCTTCGCATCGAGGTGGCCAGCGGCAACGGTGGTGTGTTGGTACTGGTGCGATGTTCCTGCGGGCGGGTTGATGTGGCGCTGAGACGGACGGCCTCGTCCTCGAAAAGCCCAAGCAAGCAATCCTGTCCGTCCATCCATCAGAGACATGCCTCTTGGGTGCGGTGAACGATAGTCAGCACAGATCAACAGCCCTGCCTGCCTGGTGGCATCTCGCTCTACCTAGTGTAGTATGTAGGTACCGTACCATAGGTACGCTTGCCACCACCATCAACGCCCACCTAGCTAGTCGAGACGACATAGGTATCTTTGTCGACTACCTATCGACCTGCGTCATGGTTGATGGACAACTCCCGGGCGGATCCCAGCTGATACCCGGGCCATCACAGTCCCGGCCGAACCGTCATGTCGTTTGTCTGCCGGTCGGGCTATATCGAGCTTGGTCCGGTTGTCTGACAGCGGAAATTCCCTGCCAGACGTAGCCGACACCAGTTCTAGGCCCCCCCTTCTCCCCATCGAGAGAGGTTTCGGATACATTCAGCTCCCTTTCCCACACTAGCCAAGGCATCTACCCCTCCTCCCGCGACACTGCGGTTTACCACCCGCCAGGCCTCTATCGACAAGAAAAAAGCCCCATTAACAAGTACCCCTCTATTCTTGCTCCCCTTCCACCTCCAGAGGTTTCATTCCGACGCATTCCGGGTCGAGGGATCAATCGGTAGGTGGACGACAGCACAAGTGTCACGCTTACTTGAGTCAGCTGCGTGTTCCAGGCTTCTCCCAAAGCCTTGGGCTACCCAGACGTGTGCGGATCGTGTGCCGCTCGGCGTACTATGTAGTACGGATAATGGCTATCCGCGCTGACGACGGGTACCGCAATGAGGGGCGGCAACCCGGTCGATCCCAGGGTTACGGAGGAAGTGCATGCATGACGAAGCGTCCAGGCCAGTAAGCGGCCCCTCAGCTTGGGTCAAGAAGTCGTGTAGGCCAAATCAAGCATATCCGAGACGGCGTATGCTTGCTGAATGCTAAGAAACATGCCATCTGCTTTCTTTCTCTGCCTTGCAATCCAAGCAAGTTCATCATCCTTCATTCCAGAGGGGGCCCCCGTGTGGAGATCCCACCGCGGCGTCGGTATCGTCATGTCAGGGCCCTGTCCATACCCGCGCGGGGATCGACGCTGCTTTGCTCGGTTAACGACCTGTGGAGCCCGCGTCGATTTCTCGCCGTCCCGTGTCCACAGCCACGTCGTGAGTGCTGGAGGCTCAAACCTGGAACACAGGTCGGCTGGCTGTGGATGGATGTCGTGTCGGGCTGGCAATTTTTCCGCTAGTAGGCAGCATCATGGATAAGTTGAATGGACGGGGGGGGCGGCTTGACACCATTTGCCGACTACGCCAAGCTAGACCTACACTATACTAGGTAACGACTAACGACTAACGACCATGCCAGCGCTCACACTGCTTGCTGTCAGGTACCGGCGGGAACATCAGCTCGAGCCTGGCGTTGCTTTGGGCGGATCTTGGTGCCACCTGCTGACCATTTTGCGGCTTGAGAGGTGGAGAGCCTGACGATGATGGTGTGCTATAACGCCGATTCACCGCTCTTTCACCGTGCCTCGATTCGCTGTCGTTGTTGCAAACTGCATCTTGCATCCTTTCTCCCTGCGTTAGTCTCCTCCCCCCTTCCCTCGTCTGGCCGTCGTCATGGTCTGGCCCAGATGACGGAGAAGATGCCGTAGAGTTACTGCAGGGGAAACGGACATGGAAAGGCATGAATCGCCGCCGTTTCCCAGCCCCCACGATGGTGTTGGTGCGCCCTGCAATGCGGTAGTAGTGCCACGATCGCAGCCCCTCATCGGGCGTAACCCAATGACTTGCAGCACACGTGAGGGCGGGTCCGCCTTCTTCTCCATCCAGCCACACGCATTCGCGGCGTTGAGGCTCTTCCTAGGTCGGTTCAACACAGCACTCACCGCGCAGCATAATACGAAGAATTTACGCATCGATTGGATAGATTGCCGAGAGTGCTGGACCCCTTCGTTTTGAGGCGAGCCGTTTGTGTGGCTTCGTCAAGTATTCACAGACCCTTCCCTGTCCAGCGGAATTGGCCGCCAGATGATCTTCTCGGGAGCTTGATCTCAGGTTAGTCCCTGACGGCCACGGTTGCTAGCCTATGGAAGCATTCCACGCTATGCATCCAATCGCCCGCCACATTCTCCGCTGTTCTGAAAGCTTCGAGGCCCGAAAGTTGCGTCATGCGGCACATTTCACCGGTTCTTGGAGGGCCCGAGAGCGAGACGAGACGAGTCCGGCCGGTGGTTAATACGGGCTGCCAAGCTGGATCACGTTAGGTAGATGGATGCTGAGGAACATTCCGCAAGGCGCGTTTGCAACGGCGCAACCCGCTGGTGCTTGTTTCCGACGATGGTGTTCTTGTGAGGGACTTGACTACCACGGGCCGTCCGCGTGGTGCTGGTTTGGCGGAAGGTCCGGTGTTTCTGATTCTGCCATCCGTCCTCACCCCCCCAACACGTCTGCTAATCTGACCTCCGATAGGAGTTTTCTCACGCACAGTGAGCGACCGATGGAAGCCTCTCTGTGCATATTTTTGACTAAACACTCTCACCGCCGGCAGGTGAGAGTTTAGATTGCATGCTTCTCTCAAACGACCCGCCACATGATTTTAGATCTAGGAACCAAGATACCCGTCCCCGTAGAGAGGCGGTCGATCCTGTTTCCACAATTCCACCGTTGTTGCCATGTGATGTCTTGTTTCAGCCGGGCTTCCTTCTGCAGTGGCCGCGGTGGGAAACACAATACCTACCTTCGTGGCCCAACAACTGTCGAGCACGACGTCTGCCTGATGCAGGTTGTTTGGCTTGCGTCCAGGAGCGCAGTGAACACGAAGCGGGAGTGGCCATGCTACTACCTCCATCCATATCATCTGCAGCGGGCAACGTCACAACGGCCTTCCGCACAAGCCCGCTGGATAGAGAGGGAAACATGACTGGTGCCACGCAAGAATGCAACCCGGCATCTTCGTCGCAGCCATAGGTCCTCGGATGTCACGCTGTTAGGTAGCCATCATGCCACGCCTCCGAGGGCCATTCTTGAGCACGGCTGAGGGCTAGTTTTGTGGGCTCCTTTGCGTGAGAGAGAATGCAGCTTGGCTTTGACGCGTCGTGTAGAATGGCCCCCAAGATGACGGTATAGCGCAGACTAGCGTTCGGGTCGATCAACCCTCCCCCCCCCCCTTTCTTTTTTTATTCTTCCCCTGATATTCCCAGACGGAACTCTGACCAGTTTGCCGGTGGCCTTGATACCGTCGACATCGCCCGATACATGCAAAGGTCCCTGCGACAATCAGGTTTCCTTAGCGGCCTTCCACGAAGAGGTAGCTTGCGACATGCTTCCATGGGTATCCCTGATTTCAGACCGCCCCGAGCACGAAGCTATCGCGAGATTCCAGGCTGGTGCTTTGACCAGGTTCACTTAGCCTTGGTTCCGGCCAGGGGCGAGGGTAGAAGTTGGTGCTGCCCGGATCACAACTCTAAACCCTCAGAAGGACAGGAGTACCCTTGAACAGTGAAGGCCCGTATAGGGTTTCTGGGCGACACCCCGGGGCCTATCGGGCAAATCAACTTGAGAGGATGGGTCATTGTGACTCTGTGAGGCCTTTGCCGGATTATAGTTAACCAAGGCACTGATCCAAGGCGGTCCCCCGTAGGTCGTAGGGTCACATAGGTACACAATATTGACCATAAACAATCATAGAAATACAATACAAGTATCATGCCCGAAGCTCAACACAATGGAATTCTAGCTAACCCAAGGATGAGCAGCATACGTGCCTTTTGCTACTGGCTCGTAGTGATCCGGAGGAAGCCTACGCAGTCTAGTGATAACCCCGAGATGGGTCTGAGAGCCCCTATACTGTTGGCGACTCCGAACGGCCTTCGTGTGATGCCTGATGCTTATTTTGCCTCCAACCTTGGGCATTTCCTCGACGAACATTGAGTTCGTCAAATCTGGTCCCAACCAGCGCAGGCATGGATGTACGCAGAATATTCCTGGCTGCTTTGAGGACGAGGAGGCTCCGTAGCCGCGGTCCGCGTCGTCCAAAGGATCTTCTTACAATACGCAGGTCCTCCCCGAGGGTGCCGATCTCCCGACGGAAACTTCTGTGTGGTGCGGGGGCCATCTCTTTCTTTCCCGGACTTCAGGCAATGCAGGTTCTGCGACTGCGGGGAGCAGAGGACCGAAGCCAACTTTAGGTTCCTAGTCTCGCAGATCTGCCCCAGCAGTTCGAAACAATGGTCTCGTCGTCGCTGTGCTGCTCCTGGACGTTTCAAAGCCAAGGGGGGGGGGGTTCGCACACACTCCGATTGTGTTGTTGTCGTCCCAACATGCGCCTCGATCCAGATACCTACGTGAAAGAAGCCCGGAGATGGTTGTCTGGGACAGCACGAGAGATCACCAAGCGCTCAGGTGACGTCTTCCAATCGACGACCCCCTCCCTCCTCTCGGCTCTCTCTACTGGGTTCCCTTGGATGCCCCCCCCCCCTCCAGGATGACTTGAGTTGAGTATCTTCGACTGGATTTTAGTGCTAACAAATAACTCACTGTTGGAACGGCTTCTGTCCAAAGTCAAAAGCGAATGACCCTTTACGCTTAATAGGCCTTGAGGTTGCTGCGCCGCGGCCGCGGAATACCTACACTGAACTGCATAAGCTCCGCCTGAACCCAGACCCGCGGAGACCCCATCGTTGTGCGGAACGCCTGTTCTATCAGGCCACCTCTTCTCCTCCACTCGTTCTCGCGAACAGAAGGCCATGGGTCGTGGGTTCAGACCATGCCGGCTACGCTGCACGCAGGGCATTCCCCGGTCCAGGAGAAGGCGTGCGAAGCGAAAGGCAAGGCGGGCAGACCGGTTTCGAGGGGGTAAAACGAGAATAGGACAAAACGAACGGGTTTTACTGTAGACGAAAAAAACCGTGCCAATCTTTTCTTCTTTTTTTTGGAGCCATCTGATCCAGCAGACTTTGCCTCATGCGTGAGCGATAGAGCGGCATGAGATCTCTCTGCCGAAGTTCGGCACGCGTGCAAACAGTCCTGGGCGGGTCGTGCTGTCTGAGAACCGCATCTCGAAGGGGCTTGGGCTCGCTGTGATCAAATGTAACGGCCAACAAGGGATAGTGGATGGCATATAGCGAGCCGAGGGGCTCGCAAGTCGAGACGAAGGGCCCTGAGTGTATCACCCCGAGTGGCAGAGAGAGACGGAGAGACAGAGAGACGAAGGCTCTCGGGGAGACCGGCACACGGTGGTAGACTAGGAGGGAGAAGGGGAACTACCTACAGAAAGTCGACAGTTCCGCAGTTGGAAAAGTCTACGGCTTCAGGTTTCACACACCTCTCTCGCAAAGTCCCGTTAAAGGTCACTCGTGTTTGACTTTCAGCTGTGACATATGTCTACTAGACTAGATGAATCAGTAGAGACAGGGGCCACAATGTGGTGGTCTCATTGTTGGCATTCTGTCTGGTCGTGCTTCAAGTCCCAGGCGGGTGCATAAGGAGGACCAAGCTTGTTGCAATAGGATGGCTTTCCTTGCATTCCGCGGCACGCTTTGAACTAAGCAGTGTCTCCGCACCGGCGCACGGCGGGTAACCGTCTGGATTCTTCTGGGCCCACATGCTCTCTCCTGGCCGTTTCAGTGAGTCCGGAAGAGGAGTGTCCCGGGGCAAAAGAAGGTGGCGGGTCTAACATCTCTAGCGCCGGAGACAAGGAGAAGTCGGAGAACGGCGAGCGGCATGTCTGGCTTGCGCCAAGAGGCAAATATCCGAGGCCCGGGGGTCGGCAGATCGGGATTCGAAAGGATAGCCATGGTGTTTAGCGTTTGCAGGTCGTGGCGGTCGATCTGGTTCTTTCGGAACCGCTTGATCGGCAGGGTAAAGGTGCAACTTTGCTGATCCTGCGCTGCCGCCTTTGATGGTCTCGGTGGGAGGGGAGCACCGCAATGTCCACAACCTTGGCAGGAGGTACCGGTGAGCTGTGGCCGAGAGATGATGGGCCTTGCAGCAGCTTGGTTCAAAGATTTACTGAACACAACCGTTCTAGATTCCCATGAGCGGTTTAGCCTAGTTCAGCCGGTATATCACGACACGTACAACCCAATACGCAACACCTCTGGCCTTTGCCACATCTAAATCCCTTGATCTGGTACAGAATACCCGATAACGTAGAGCAACTCCTTAGTCCTATAGATTACGGGAAGTATCAACATGGCTTAATGCCCTTACAGGAATGGGCACAAAACATTGTTGCATGATGGTTCTTTCTCGGATAATCGGCCTCGAAAACTACCATGATTCACCCACGTGCTCTTGTAGTATGGCCAACTGTGCCACTATCGAGCCCACTACGCAGTAAACCGATATAGAACCAACAATTTCACTTCAGCAGGCAAGCCGGAGCATACATAATGAGGCAGAGTATAAAATAAGTCGGGGAGTGGAACTTTCGCGTCACTTTGGGGCAGTGTGATATAAGGAACATAATGGAAAGACATATGTTTGCCCCGGGTATGTCTTCTCAACCACCCCTTAATGGTTGTATTCGCTATGCGAACAACTTCATGGGCAGATCAAGAAATAGGATGCCAAGGAGATGGACATGGATGATCCTTCTCCCACGGTTCGAAAAACACATGCCTACCGTCAGTGCAGTTTTGCATCCCTGTAGGATGTATACCAGTTGGTCAGACCGATGAGAACAGATACTACCCTCGCTCTTGGCATGGAGACGAGAGATCTGGATAGGAAAATAAGAAGAGAAATAGAGGGAGACTTGGAAGAAAGAGGATTTTCCATAGGCGATCGAAGAGGGGGCAGAGGGATTAGGCGAGCGAGGTTAATTACGAGGGTAACTGAGGCCAGATTTGTCGGTGGCCTGGGTGAAGTCCAATGTCGAGCATCAGGGAGACCTAACTGGCTGCTTATTTCCGGAACGTTTATGAAAATCCATGATCTCGAGTCGTCGACAAGCTATGCGTGTAAGTCGATGATGGTGAGATGCGGCTCAGCTTCTGAAAGTTAGTAACCGAATTCATTACACATCTCGTTTTCTCTAAATCATCAAATAGCTATCAGACGCCAGGAAACACGTAGTATTAGCCATAGGATTCAAGACATGATGCATGATATGAGGCAGAAAAGACAAGAGAATGAGCTGGAAGAAACAACAAAAACATACCACACCAGGTATTCGCTATTTGTCACTAACCCAACTACCATACCAGTCCTTATAAACTATAGTGTAGTAGGTCTTGTAGCTAAGGATAGTAACTTGGGCACTATAGGCATAGTAGGCCTAAGGGAGTAAAGAAACCTATAGCTAAGGCACCGGCTAACTAAAGTTATATACCTAACTAGGGCCCTGGTCATCAACACAACCAACACGGCCAACCCTCTACTAATGCCACCAACAACATCTTACGGTTGTGACCATCGGCGGCGCCGGCAGCACTAACACATTGGCTAATATACATTCTGTCCCCGCGTCATTCGACCTGAGGATCAGAGCAGGTTCTTTCGACGGACTGACTATCGGCGACCCAACACACACACACACACACACACACAAACACGTCCAATCCTCGTTAAGACCTGCAATTAATGCTTGGATATCGGTCCTGGGGCGGCGTCCTTGTCACTCCCTTTTCCCGACCCCGCCGACTTCTGGTAGGGCCGGGACATCACCAGCCAGGACTGGGCCGCTTTCGCCTCCGACATCATGGCCGCGCTGACCGGCGATGGCAGGGCCTTGGACCACCAGAAGCAGGTCGACAAGGATGCATAACACAAAAGGCGTGTAAACGAAATCTTGACGACGTGGAATTCTTGTTTGTTGGGCGGCGCGGCCTCACAGTCGTCTTGAATGGTACGGAAACGGGCGCTGGCTTGTCTGCTGACGGGACCTTAAAATTAAGCTTCGACCCCGACAAGTTTGGCATCAAGATCGGCATAGGGGGTTTTCGGCGTAGATCTTTCTTCCAAAACGCCTGACCTAAAGAAGTAGATATAACCAGATAAGCTATCTGGCTCGTCATGGACAATGCGGTAGCCAGTATGAATTAATAGAACGATTACGTTGAAAGCACATCTGCACTCATTAGAATCATGCCTTCGTTTCTCCTTGGATCAATAGCATTACTGTTTGCGCGCCAAACATTGTTGTGATGGCTCAATACCACTGAAACTGTCCAAGCCAAGTTTGAACCAATCACTTGCCCACGTACCGACGCGTAGCCCTTCGCTTCGCGGGCCCTTGCTAGCTTATCTATAGGAGATCGGACGGGATCCTGGGTTTTCTAGTAGGTATGGTTGTATGTATTGATTTCTGGTACTAACATGATATACATAGGGATCAACACGCTTCCTCGGACCGGTGAAAGGTATTAAATCACCCAATCGGCTAGAATCATTAAACTTGAACGAATTTGGGGATCCTTCACTCTACGACGGGCTATAAAGTACGTGATTCTCCATATCTCTGATTTGAAAGAGGCCAGGCGACTCCTTTCGCAAAAGTGCCTTACCCAGCCGGAATACGGAATGACGTTGAATATTGATGGTGGGGCCGGCCGAACCGCCGAGTCCCCCTACCTAGTTCCGGCAAAATAGCCCCACCGCACGGGCCCAAGAACACGCTGTAGGATGTGCTAGACCACCGACGCGTGACGCCATAATACACTCCCTAGGTACCTACCGGGAAAAAGCATTCCCAATCAATCACCGCGCCGTCGCTTAACCCAGATGTGCCACTTTAAGTGCTTTGCCCGCAATCCCACTTCCCATGCACCTTGTTCACGTTTGACGGGTATTGCGAGAGTGACAAACGACCCGTACGTCCTCGACGCTCTCTCTCAGCTTTATACTTTCCTACATTGGCATTTTGTAATCTTTTCAAGTCTCCCTTTCCTCTCCGTCTCCCCATGAATCCATGTATTCCACCAAACTGTTCCCGCACTCAGACGCGTCGCGTCAAAGATCGGGAATCCTCACGCCCAGCTCCGATGGCTCTCTGAACTCCAAAAATGCAGCCCTGCCGCCGCCCGTCGACACGGTGCAGAGACGGCGCAGCGGTTCCCACGCAATGGGAGACCTATTGAAGGCTGCCATTGTCGTCAAGGTTTGTCGCCATATCCAACATGATGTCGCGTCGTACCCGACGACTGACCCGTTGCGCAGGCGCATCCCTCCAGCATCCTTGCGAAACCATGCACACTGCAGCCTCTCATGCTGCTCCCCCGCGAGTACCTCTCGCTCTCATGCCTTGACCTCGGCGCTCCACAGGGCGATCTCCCCTCCAGCCGCTTCTACGAATCCCACATCAAGATTCTCGACCTCGAAGACCGCATCGCCGAGAAGCCGAGCGTGCTTCTCGCGCGCAACGACGCCTCCAAGTCAGTCTACGCGCTCGAACGCGCCGCCGTCTCTGGGCACAACCTGTACACAGTCTGCAAGCTGGGCTCGTGGGTGGATTTGTTGGCCTTATCTGACCAGGCCACGGTGACGGGGAAGCATGTCGCGCGTATGCGGATGGCGGAGGAGACGAAGGTGTCTCAGCAGGGGCAGGAGCTGCCGCTGACGACGCCTTGCCTGCACAAAGGACACAAGGAGAAGAGGCTGGCGATCGAGGCGCTGCAGCAGTCGATCGTGAGGAAGAGGGGTCGCTCGCAGTCAGTTTCGACGTTTGACGACACGAGGGCAGAGAAGCGGACAAGGTCTGACGACGACGTTTCGCGCCCACAGACGCCCAGCGGATCGAACCAGGCAGTCGAAGCGAAGCCCGAGCTGACGGAGTGGATCGAGACACATCTGGACGCTGTTGAACCGACACCACAGCCGGTTCCCGAACCCAATGCTCAGCAGACGGCTGGCGATATCATGGACAACATCAGGATGCAATATACGGAGGCGCTTTACAAGTCAATGGTAGGCCGGCTCCGCCGTACCGAGGGGACTGAACTGACTCCGCCACATAGGGATCTCTGGCGTATTTTGCAAAAGGGCCGCTATCTCGAGCCCGCGCCGCCTTCCATCTTGACTGCGACGGCACCATGAATATGAATGACCTCATAGACTTCTTGAAGAGTCTTGTTATGACCACAGTCCAGATTGACAAGAAGTACCGCGAAACGATACCTGACATAATCTCAAAAATGAAGACGCACATCGACAACTCCGATGAGGGTAGCAAGCCCAAGAGGAGGAAATCCAAGAAGATGAAGTTGGGTAAGGACGGCATGTACCCCGAGGAAGACAACCATGTGCGCAAGTGGTGGAGTCTGAACCAACCCGAGTTTGGCGATGAAGACAAACCCATCACGCCGGCACAGATCAAGTCGCACGTGTCTCTGCTGAGGACTCGCGAGACGCAACTGCAGATGATTCTTATCCTGGAGATTCTGGCGCTGGAGCCTCTGCGGACGGCCGAAGGGGCCGGGGAGAGTCAGCTGCCTGGTCTCCCTGGTGAGCCAGAGGCTGAGAAAGCTGCCGAGACTCAACCGAAGAAGCGGAGCAAGCACAACTTCCCCGTGCTGGCGGACGTGCACGCCGACCGACTGTGTATCTGGCAGTCAACGGCTTCCGACGAATTGAGGATGTTGGAGGACTCTCAGGTTACTGCGCCATCGGGCGGGGAGCAGGCACTGAAGGCCTCCCCAGACCCTCTCAAGGACTTTTGCACCGATATTATTATGCCATTGTAAGTCTGACTCGCCCTGTTAGCCGCTCTCCTGCTGACAACGTCAAGCTTCGCCGCTCGGCTGCCTGAGATATGTGACTCGATCAACCGTAAACTCGGCGGACCGGTTATCATTGCCCCGCCCCAGCCCAAGACGAAGTCGTTGTCTTCGTCGTCGTCCAGCAAATCTGACGCACGGCCTGGTGCTGCTGCGAAGCGCCCCATTAAGCCGGCAACAAAGAACATCGAGAAGGCGCTGTTCAGGGAGCAATCACGGCGCAGTGTCTCTAGAGGCCCCAGCAACGCAATTGCTCTGTTAAGATCGGCGACCTCGGCCAGCATCCCCGGCCTCAAGCGGGAGACTAGCGATCTCAGCCGGAAGTCGTCCGTAGACAGACAAGGCTCACTTTCAAGGAGCAGCAGTCTGTCGGCTTTGGACGACGTCAAGGCGCAGAAGAAGGCCCTTGTTGAGGCCGAGTTGAAGGACGCAATCACGGCCATCCGTAAACCGAACCGCGATTTGGCGGGCAAGACCGTTGTTGAGGCTGCGGAGAAGCGGGCTTCTGGTGGTCTTTCTTCGATTAAGAGTATGGTTTGTCCTGTGCATATATGTCGAACGACGTGTTGCTAACAGATGGCCTCAGAATCCAAGAAACCGACTCGACACCCCCTCTTTGACTCGGTGCAGGTAAAGGTTACGCCAGCCAACCACCGGTTCCGGGATGCGTTGGCTGCAGAGTCGAAGGGTTCTAGTAATATGGCCATTCCAATGTCGAGTTTACCGCCGTCTAGCGCATCGAGGATTCCATCTACCGGGCCCCGGAGGGGCCACATCGACATCCTTGGCAGCACGCCATCGTCTGCCATCCAAGCTACTCCTGTGAGGCGCGGGGGGTCATTCTTGGATCCTTCGCCAACCGACGAGCCCGCCATACCACCCTCGTCGCCCCTGATGGCGAGGAAGCCCGCACGGGCGCAACACCTGAGTATACCCGGTAACACGATCAGGTCACGGCCTCAACTCGTTCGGTCGCAGTCATCAGATATGGACCTGCCGGTGACGCCCTGCAAGCAGCGGGCTGTGGAGGTGTTAGGAGACGAGGTAGCGGCCACGCCGACAAGCAAGCCAGCTTCGGCAGCGGCGCCACCGTCGTCTCCACCAAGGGAGCAAGCAGAGTCGATTTACGCACGACTCGGATGGGATGACGACTTTGACGACTTTTAATGATCTTGCGTTTGCATTGTTACGGCGTGAATGGGTCTTTTCTAAAACAACTCGCATACAAATACCCAAGGTGGTTTGGACTTTGGACTGTTTGGGGTTCATGGAGGATGGGAACGGCGACATACAACTATTGATGAAACATGAAATAGCATCGCTTGGAGCAGAGATTTTGCACCTGGGGTAGCATAGTTCATGAAGGACCCGTTTCCAGATATACATTGTGTTTTCAAAGTGCAGGCCTTCCTGCCCACTTACAGACTCTCGTCGCTCTTTATTCTGTCTATTGCCCCTCGGGTCTCTTTTCTATAAACATAACGGGCAGGTCCTTGACGTCTACGTGCTCCTGTGAACCCAGGTCGATAACCCTTACGGCTTCGATGCTGACGAGGCCTTCCTTCAGGGGAAGGAACTGGAGGTCTACAACGTGGCAAGCCCCGGGCGCAAGCGGTCCGACCCTCGTGTCGGCCGTCAGGCAGACGACCTCGGTCGCATCCACGGCCGAGTTGTGCTGCATGGCGTGCAGGACGTTCTCGTCCAGCACGGCGTCGGCAAGCTCCCTGGCATCGGCGGCCGTCTTGCCCTTGCCGCTCGTCGAGGGCGGCCGTATGAGGCGGACCTCGTTGCGCCTACGCTTCGAGAGTGCCACGAGGGCGAGCTTGCGCGGCGGAACGCCCGGGTTGTTGGCCTTCTCCGTGCTGCGGTTCACGACGTAGACGGTCCAGGAGAAGACCTCGCCCGCATAGACAGGCTCCGTCGGACCGCAGAAGGTCATGGTAATGCCAAGTTCAGGCAGCGGGGCTTCGACGGTGCGGGTGGCGGCCTCGAGCGCGGGAAGAGAGTCCGGTCGGGAGACGGCGGGTGCAACGAGCGACTGGGCCGCCTCCATGCCGCTGATGGAGAGCTGCGAGGGACGGTGGGAGCGCTGAATGGGCTGCATCGGCTGCATGGCGGCGTTAAAGCCCGGGTTAACGGGGAGGGTGAAGTCGAGGGTGGTGGCCCAGGTCATGCTGAGGCGCGGGGTGCAGATGCCCGGGTTCTTCTGGATGACGGCCTCGACGTGGATGTCGAGGTCGCGGCTGGGGTTTTTGGAAGGAAGATCGAGCTGCTGCGGGGAGAGGCGGTAGAGGAATGTGACGTGGTCGTGCGATACACAGGTCATGGGGAGGGCGAGACCTGCGGGCCCGCTGAGGTCGTCGACGACGCCGCCGTCGGCGATGGAGAGGGTAATGCTGGTCAGGTCAATGGGGCACTCGAAGTAGGGGGTGAAGTCGATTTCGAGCAGGGCGACTAGGGCTGGGCTCGTGGGCATGGTGTTTGGGCGAGAGAAGCGGACGCGCGTGTGTACGGCAGGGTAGATGCGGACGCGGAGCTGGGAAAGGGCACGGAGAGGCCGGGTGGTGTCCTTTGATTGGGTCATGGGGGCGACGCGAGAGACACGGAGGGCCGAGAGGCGCGGGACGACGCCGCCGAGCGCCGGGTCGTTCGTGAAGGGCTCTAGGAGGTTCAAGCCCGAGGGCACGCCGGATTGTAGGTAGCCCGCGCCGCTGCCGCCGCCAATGGGAAAGTTGGGGGAGAGAGGAGTGGCAGAGCCCGAGGTCCCGGCGGATGCGGGCCTAATCCCGGCGGTGGCCGTGAAGATAGCAAAGGGACCCTGAAGACGGATGCGCGGCCGGGCGAGGAAGACGGGGAGCTTCCATACGGCGTACATGTGGGGCTCTCTCCTGTGGCCGTTGCGATTGACAGCGTTCTCGTCCTTTTCGGCGGAGGGGTCTTCATCCTCCTCGACTTCGGGTTGATCCACAACGATGAAGGGGTCCGATGTGTCATTGACGGTTCCCTGGAAGATGATGTCCATTGAGGGCTTCTCACGGTCCGAGGCATGGCTGTTGACGATCTGGGTCTCTAGTTGAATTACCAGCCTGCTGAAGTGGGAACGCAGCGTCTTTTCGTCAACGAGAGGCACTCTCAGAACTAGGAGCACGTCGATGGTCTCATCTGAAGCATCGTTAGTATTGAGAGTCTCTCATTACTCTAGGACATAACCAGGTACCGAAATAGAGTGTATCCCTCCGCTTGATGGATTCAAACAGTGCTTTGGTGTCGTCGACACCCTTGAATGCTTCTTCGAGATCGAGGTTTGTTGCCTCCGGGATGAAGTATGTGAGGAAAGCATTTTCAATGAAATTTGCCACAGCGGTGGGCTCTCGTATTTGTTCGTTTATAGCCATATTGGGCTACCTCTTGTTCCGTATGCTATCGCGGCTCATCTCAGTTGTGAGCAATCGGAGGACAGTTCCACGATGCGCGTCCGTCTCCGACGCTGAGCCGGATTCAATGCCGAGCAGAGAATGGTCTCAGCGACACCTCATGAATACAATCCTGGTGTTAAATTCGCAATCGTAAATGTGCACTTGGGATGAAGCGCTTTGCGCTCCTTAGTTGTACAATGCAGTAAGAGGTAAGAGCTCGATGAAAGGGCCAACGGTTGGAGTTAGACAGTTTGAGCTGGACTGTTTGCTCAGTGTCTCTGGCACAGTGCGATGGCTGGCTCGACAGGCTTACCTCAGCAAGTCTAACATGGCTTGACATATCGAAGAATGGGTCCATCCCAAGCTACCCCAGTTTGTGTCCCAAGCGCCAAATTGCTCATTCCGACCAGAAATATTCGCAACCTTTTCTCGCGTCCCCCCTACGCGACGACCTTCCACGTCAGCCCATCGCCTGCAACGTCTTCCAATCGTCGCCAGCGTCATCATCAGCGCATGAACGCTCCGAATATAGTCGTCTCCACCACGAGTCACTGGTCAACAAACTGAGCCATAATGAACGGTGCCGGCAGCCCTTACAGCCAGCCTCCTGCGTGGCAGGAGCATCGCACGCCCGATGGCCGAGCCTACTACTACAATGCAGCTACTAAGGTCACGCAATGGACCAAGCCAGAAGAAATGATGACTCCGGCTGAGGTATGGGTTGAGATTGGTAGTATTATGTAACCGCTGGCTAATTCGAGACGACAGAGAGCCCTCGCCAACCAGCCATGGAAAGAGTACACTGCCGAAGGCGGTCGCAAGTATTGGTACAATACCGAGACAAAAACGAGCTCCTGGGAGATGCCTGATGCCTACAAGAAGGCTTTGGGCGCCACCAGCGGCCCAAGCACACCTGCGTACGGATCCTGTGCTCCTCCATCTCCGTCGTTGACTAACAGCAGCAGGCCTGCGCCGTACGACCGAGGTGCACCTTCTGACAGGTACTCCAATGACCGTTACGATTCTTATCGCGACCATCGCGATACTTTCCACGAGTCACGCCAGTTGACGTTTGGTAACGACACGACAGCTAAAGCGTTCGTCCCCGCGAGCAACGAGCCTGAGTTTGCCACACAGGAAGAGGCTGAGGCCGCGTTCAACAAGCTGCTCAAGCGCAGCGGCGTACAAGCTGACTGGAACTGGGAGCAGGCGCTGCGAACCATCGCAAAGGACCCCCAGTACAGGGCAATCAAAGACCCGAAGGACCGAAAAGCAGCTTTCGAGAAGTACTGCCATGACATGATCGTCCAAGACAAGGAGCGCGCAAAGGAGAGACTGACAAAGTTGCGTACTGACTTCGAGACCATGCTCAAGCGCCACCCCGAGATCAAGCATTACACGAGGTGGAAGACGGCACGGCCCATGATCGAAGGTGAGACCATATTCAGGTCTACGGACAACGAGACCGAGCGCCGCCAGCTGTTCGAGGAGTACATCGTTGAGCTCAAGAAGGCCCACATGGAGAACCAGGCAGCTATGCGCAAAACTGCTATGGACGGTCTGATTGATCTCCTTCCGAAGTTGAATTTGGAGCCTTATACGCGCTGGTCCGACGCGCAGAGCCTCATTTCATCCACGGCGCCCTTTCAGAATGATGAGAAGTACAAGACCCTGAGCAAGTTTGACATATTGATCGCGTTCCAAAACCATATGAAGGCCTTGGAGCGCGCTTTCAACGACTCTAAACAGGAGCAGAAGAACAGAAAGTTCCGCAAGGAGCGCAAGGCTCGTGACGGTTTCATCTCCCTCCTTGCCGAGCTCAGGAAAGAGGGCAAGATCAACGCCAGCACAAAGTGGCGTCAGATTTACCCCCTCGTCGAAAATGACGACCGGTACAAGGCCATACTCGGCCAGGGCGGCTCGGGTCCGCAAGAGCTCTTCTGGGACCTCGTCGAAGAAGAGGAGAAAGCGATGCGCGGCGCCAGAAACGATGTCTACGATGTCATTGACGTATGTTGACCCCGTTTCCCGTGACTTTCTGTGTGGTTTCACCATGCTAACAATATGCAGGATGAGCGATTTGATATCACACCCCAGACTACGTTTGAGGAGTTCTATGGCGTTATGAAGAAAAGTCGACGTACTGCTAACATTGATCGTGACATTCTTCTGGTTCTCTTCGAACGAGTACGTGTCCAAAATCCCATCACAAATTCAACGTCGCTAACGTACGCGTTACAGGCCAAGGAAAAGAGGTCGCTCAAGAGATCGGACGACGAGAGACAGTCTGAACGTCAACAGCGAAGGGCAGCTGACGACCTCCGGGCGTACTTGAAGCGTATGGATCCTCCCATAACCCTGGATGACACGTACGAGAAGGTCAAGGTTCGCCTGGCGGAGACGCCCGCCTTCCAGGCTGTCACTTCGGAAGATGCTCGCATCGCCACCTTTGATAGATACATGAGAAGACTCCGCGAAAAGGAGGAAGAGGCCGACCGTGACCGTCGGCGCAGACGTGGCCGTGACTCTAGCGAACGCGACCTGTACCGCGAAAGACCCCGGTCTAGAGGTGAGCGATCTCATCGTAGCAGTGGCCGTGCTACCAGGCGAAGTCGTAGCCCGGAGCCGGACGCGTACGAGGCGGACAGACGCAAAGCCATTGCCGAGCGCGAGCGTAACCACCGTAAATCAACCATGGCCGAGAGCCTTCTCACCGTGGACCGGGAACGCCGGCTGTCACCTCCCCCTCGCCGTGAGAGGGAGCGTGAGCGCGACAGAGACCGCGAGCGCGACCGTGACTATGATCGCCACCGTTCTCGTCGCGACGACGATAGTCATTATGACCGCGAACGACGGGATAGGGAGGAGGAGCGGGAGAGGCTCTACCGACGACGCATGGGTTCCTATGACGAGCTTCCCTACGGCGATGAGCGCCCGTCTGGATCGCGACGCCGCCGCGACGAAGACGAAGATGATCGACGGGATTCCAGAGACTCAAAGGTACGACGCACCACCTAGGCCACCGTGCCCTTCCGGACCAAGCCGCTGACAACCAACACAGAGAGTGAGGAGAGAAAAAACACCTCGTGAGCGCACCCCCCAACGTGATATATCGCGTCACAAGAACAGGACTCCGCCGCTAGCTACCGCACCCTCTGCTGTTGCCCCCAAGGACAAGGAAACGACGACGGTCAAGAACGCCCCGAAGGAAAAGGAAAAGGAGAGGGAGAAGGAGAAGGAAGACCCCGCTGGTGTCCACTCGGGGTCTGAAGAAGGCGAGATCGAGGAGGACTGATCGTGTTCATCGGCGATGCCTCGGGAACAACTGCACTTGCGGACCACGAAGAGTGACTTTTGAGTACGTATTGGAATCACCAAGCCGTTACTTGAGAGCCTGATGACCGCAGCGCATTACAGACTATATGGCATCGCTCCCCCGTTTCGCGGCCTTTCTTCCTCGGTGCCTGCATATGCCCTTATGAGGCGAGGCCTTCAGAAGTCCGCTGTGCCGGCCGTCATAGGAATGTAATCCTAGGGCCGGCCAGAGTTCGTATGTATCGTTTTTCACTCTCGCTATGTTCTAATGGTTAGTTACGTATACAGTAGCAACACGAAGAAAACAAAAGTCACTTTGCTTCAACAACGTTCCTGTGTATTTTGGTTTCTTTACATGAGACGTGTTTATGTGTCTCTTCAAGTGAATCTACGAGTCTTGCTCCAGCATAACGTGCAACAGAGACTGACGGCAGTCATCCTGCTTATTCCATCGCCCCTCAATCTACAGATTAGTCAAGACCCCATATGAATAGGTGAGACCAATGGAAACCAATGGCCCGTAGCAGATTATCGGTTTTCCTCCCATCGAACTTGTGGTAGAGGGGCACCATATCCATAAGAAAACTATGCATCTCCGTAGGACCAGGCAACAGGGGATAGACTGCCGTCGCCGTTGTTATCCGCCGGCGTCGTCATCCTTGGACGTGTCATCCTCCTCTAAACCGGAACCCTGATCCTGACAGCCGGAAGCGCGCATCCCCAGCAGCCGCTTATGCCCCTTTTGAACGCCCGGAACGCCTGAGTTGAATGCATCATGACAAGGGAAAACATCCTTAAGGATGCCCTCTTCAAC
Source organism: Colletotrichum graminicola M1.001 (assembly GCF_000149035.1). Taxonomy (NCBI): domain Eukaryota; kingdom Fungi; phylum Ascomycota; class Sordariomycetes; order Glomerellales; family Glomerellaceae; genus Colletotrichum; species Colletotrichum graminicola. The sequence continues at coordinate 530,465 of NW_007361016.1, read as the reverse complement.
TCGTCTTGTCGTCGTCGTTGTCCAGGAAGAACTTTCGCGAGTTAGTGAGGTGAGCATGGCTGACGGTAGTTGCTTGTGACTTACGAAATTGCCGCTGGCTTTCTGCTCCTGGTCCAACTGAGAGTTGGCCTTGTTGATACGAGGGCGGTAGTTCGTAGGGTCACGACGGAAAGAGACGTCGAGGTTCTTGAGGAATGTGTTGCAGCCGGTCAGAAGGGACTCAGGCTTGTTAGCGTGAGCGTCAATGCCGGGCTGGCCGTCGAAGACAATGACACGGTCGGCGAGATAGGTGGCCATGATGAAGTCGTGCTCGACGATGAAAGCAGTCTTCTTGGCGTGCATGATGAAGCGCTTGATGACGCGGGAGGCGATAATACGCTGCTCGGAGTCGAGGTAGGCCGAGGGCTCGTCGATGAGGTAGATGTCGGCGGGCATACCGAGAGCTAGGACGATGGCGACACGCTGCAATTCACCACCGGACAAGTTCTTGACTTCCTGGTCGATGAAGTCGTCAAGCTTCAGGGGCTTTACGACATCGGTCTGGAACTGGGGCGACAGGAAAGATGCCCTGATCTTCTTGAAGAAGAGCTGGCGGACCGTGCCCTCAAACTTGGGGGTAATGGTCTGGGGCTTCATGCTGATCTTCATCTCAGGGACGGCGGACTTGGTGTCAGGCTTCAGTGCACCGGCAAGTAGACGGCAGAAAGTGGTCTTTCCGGTTCCGTTCTCTCCCATCATGACGATAATCTCGGAGTCGGTAAAGTCGCCAGAATCGATGCTCAACTTGAAGTTACCCAGGGTCTTCTGCATCTTGGGGTACTTGAAGGCACGAGACTTGTCGTTCATGAATTCGTCGGCACCCTCGGAGAGCTTGAAGGTAAGGGACTCGTCGCGGAAACGCAGGTTTTCGGTGGGGATGTGACCGTCGAGGAAGATGTTGATACCTTCACGGACAGACTGGGGCAGTGTGACGACGCCGTAGACGGCTGGCTTGCCGTACAGAACGCAGATGAAGTCGGAGAGGTAATCGAGGACGGACAAGTCGTGCTCGACAACGATGATGTAGTCGTCATCGCGGAGAAGAGAGCGGATGATACGGGCAGCCGCGAGTCTCTGCTTGACATCGAGGTAGGAAGACGGCTCGTCGAACATGTACACGTCGGCCTGGCGGACACAGACAGTACCAATAGCGAAACGCTGCAACTCTCCACCGGACAAAAAGTTGATCTCGCGGTCCATGATGTGGTTGAGCTCCAGGGTGTCACAGACCTCCTTCTTGTTGCCGAGGGTGCTCACAGCATCAATCAAATGCTGGACGCTCTTCTGAGGACCCTTGACAGCCCGAGGGATCTGGTCGACATACTGGGGCTTGACAACGGCCTTGAGGTCATCCTCTAGGAGCTTGGTGAAGTAGTCTTGGTGTGGCAAGTTAGTCAACTGGGGAGCGAAGGATTATAGAGTCGGGAAAACATACTCTGGAGCTCAGAGCCACGGAAGTGCTTGATGACATCCTCCCAGTCGGGAGGGTTGTCGTAGCGACCCAAGTTAGGCTTGAGCTTGCCGCTGAGAATCTTCAGGGCGGTACTCTTTCCGATACCGTTGGTTCCGACGAGACCTAGCACATTACCGGGACGGGGCATAGGCAAACGGTGAAGCTTGAAACTGTTGGCAGAGTAACGGTGGGTGACCTGGGTCTCAAGGTTCGTGGGCAGGTTGATGATGGTGATGGCGCTGAAGGGGCACTTCTTGGGACAGATACCACAACCAATGCATAGTGACTCGGAGAGGAAGGCGATGCGGGACTCGGGGCTGACTTCGATGCAGAGCTTTCCGGAGCGAACGACAGGGCATGACTTCTTGCATTCCTGGCGACACTTCTTTGGCTTGCACTTGTCACTGTTGACAATGGCGACACGGGTGAGCTTGTCCGACATGGCGATGATGGTGCCCGGCTGATCGAAGGCGGGGTTAACGACGAGATGGTGGGGCAGGAATTTGTGCGCGCAGATTGGGCACAACAACAAATCAATAAGAGGAGAGCCGCGCGCGGTTGAGAAGCAGTTGTCGTGCAGCGGTTGCAGGGCAAGCGGGATCAAGAGAGAAAAAGGTAAAGCAGCAGGGCCGGTACGGTAATTCGGCGAGGATTGGCGAGATTGTCGAGGCGTCGCAACCTGGCCTTCTGAGGGTGACGGAGGGGGGAAAGAATTTTGGTTTTCCAATTTCTTGCGAGGAGAGAGACACATACAGTTATTGCGGCGGTCAGCCAATTTGTGTGCGCCGTCACTGGTTGTGAGTGCGTGAATTGGCCAGGTTTGGCGGGGCAACTCCCCTACCCTACCACTTTCCAAGTTTACCCCGCCAGGAAGGGTTGTCAGGTACTGTGAAAGTACTATGTCTGCTAGAGAGTAGGGATGGGTACCTTATCGATACCTCCTCGCCACCTGACATCACAGCTCTGATTGAGGCCAAACTGCTGGCCTCACTGCTTGTTTATTGTAGTGTAACCGCTGGAGATTGGCTAACCTTTTGTGACAGTTCTGTCTCCATAGCAGTCTTTGCCGGCTTGCTTCCATGCGTGTACTCGCTGTTGAAGAATTGGAACTGAATCCAGTAATGAGGGTTTTTGACGTGTCTCAGCTGAACTTGGCCTGTACACTCACTCGAGAAGTCACCGACTTGAGCCTGTGCCTTCCGGTCTGTCAGGGCGACAGTTACCTTTCAGCTTGTACAATGCCCATACAACAGGCTAGCGTGACCACTATTCCAGGAGTAGCTCCATCCAACTGTATTGGCAACGGAGATCCATCTCTATTTACATACCTGCCGCTAAGATGGCCCGCTCAAGGTGGACGGATTATCGCCACTCAAATGTCGACTCACCAGCCGACTAGACTAAACAGCTTGTCAGGTTCGCGACATTCGGGCTCAAAATGAGTCGGAACATGGGTCGTTCACTTCCAGTTCTTGGATACTCATTCATCTCCCGGCTTCCCTGTTATTCTAGGTGACTCCAATTCCATCATCGACTGTATCATTCCAACGTTGTGACCAAGGACAGTTACCAACGAGAAGGTAATGTTGGGAGAAGTAGTATCACACTCATTCGGTCAAAAGCTAGTTGAACACATGGCAAACCCCATTGTAAATCCAATGTTTGGTTTAAGTCTATTCGCAGTGTTATGATGCAATAGGAGTAGTTTGTGATCGCCTACAAGCATTTCGAGAGGCTAAAGGTTGTTGACCTCAGACCGCTGGGTTAGGACTATAAAGTCAATGTTGAATCCTTCCTGACTGAGGTCCTCTGTACTGAATTTTCTCAAAGATGTGTAGCAAGAAACATGTTGACCGCCATGCACATCAGTGAAAACAAAAGGCTTCAAACAAGCGATAAACTCTTTGTCCTCTATATATCAACAAGCCACTGTCGCTTTTGATTGGTGCAAACTGCCTTGGAAACACCACGCCGTGCAGCAAGCGGACAATAGTTAATCCTAGAGTCGCCCAAGACTCAACATCGCCAGTTTGCCTCTTGAGAGATCATGGCGAGGGTCTCGGCGCCGGCATCATCGTATGTCACCCACCACTAGAGATAATTTTACAAAGCCTTCCGAACAGAGCAATATCTCACGAAGCTTTCCATCCCAGCCAAGTATCGATTAGCTATTCAGAGGTATCCAGTTGTGGGTTGGAATGTGGTATGAAAAGCAACTGTAAAGGCCAAAGACACGGCCCTTTGATGCTCTCGAAGTTGCGTTGTCAAAAGCAGCGGGGGGTTCCGAGTCTCGGTGAATAAATAATGCCTGCTCGCAGCGAGTTCAGCGGGTGTGTGCGCTCTGGCAAGTGGACCCACTTTCTGCACAGTTCTCTACTATCCTATTCGTCCATTTCCCGTGCCTACCTCCTACCACCGACAGCAGAACAGTTGTGTATGGCTGTCTATTGTTGCCTTAGGCCACAGCATTTCAACCTTTTTGGGGGTGATTCAGTATGGGCTAGCGCTACAACCACCTGTACCTCACCCGTGCATCCACCTCAATTCTTTCCTGCCTCTCCACCAGTGCATTTTCCATCCACCACCACCCTTCACCCGCCAGGCCTTTAGACTACCCAGCACGTCACTTGTCCACTTCCTTTCTTCAATACCTCCTCTGGTCAAGATCAATGGTACTTGCTGCCTGGAGGCCATTTGTTAATGACTTGTAAGTTGTTCTCCTGCCCTCTGGTTACTGGCCCTGTAAGGGTCAGCAAGTTTCCCGTCACGAGCCATCAAGCCCAGCCTCGTAGCGGCGCGCTCCCATCCTGATATCCCCATCGGGTATGACCTCGGCTATCCATGGGATGCGCCGCGTCGATGGAGATGACTTTGCTTGATGATTCTGATGGTCTGGTGAATCGTCATGGCCTTCTGGCTTCGGCTGACTGCCACAATGGCATCGCCATCAACTTTCAGCCTCGTCTCCATCGACCGCGTCCCCGCGATGCGACGAGGCCGATAACTTGGTTATTATTTGAATTACACTGTATATTCTATGATTATCTCGGTCGCCAGGCCTCAATCATCACGCGTTCTTTGCGCTTCTTCCCCCAAGCGATCAGGCGATGGGCTAACGCCGTGTCATCCATAGCAGGCAGCCTTGACTTAGACCATCATCATGTCTAGCCCCCTCGAACCCGGTCCCACAAACGGGTACCGGTCGCCGGAGGGCGATTCCCCCTCCCCAATAGTCGCTGCCGGGCACCAGAGCGATAGCGATCTCTCAGATATGCGCGAGAATGCCACACGTCTCGCTTCATCGTCGCCGTCGCCGGACCCCAACGACTCGACCGGTTACATGAATGGCGCCCCTGACTTTGCTGAAACGGAAAGCTCTGGTGACGAAAATAACGCATCTGATGACGCCGACTTCGATATGGATGAAGACGTGGCGTCCGTTGTCCAGAGCGACGGAGCCGGTGATGTCCAATCCAGCTCCAACGACTCCCAGCAGCCCACGAAGCGGAAACCTGCCGCTAGAGAGGATGACTTTATCAAGGCGAACCCCGAGCTATACGGACTGAGACGGAGTGTACGGTCTTTGCCCGCTCACTTACATTACTGCACTAGCTAACAGCACTCTGTAGTCCCGCCCGACGCAACAGCGTAGAATGGTTGGTTGGACTCGATTTTTCTATCAGTGACTATAGCTGATGACATGGCAATAATAGGTCGATTCAACTGATGAATCCGAATCCGACGCGGCTCCCACCAATAGGAGAACCGTCAAAAGAAGACGCGTCGAGACACCCAGACAATGTAAGCTCCATCACCTTTGGGCAACTCGATGAGAGCGGCTTTATCAATGCTAACTTCCATTTCTGTAGCTTCGAAACGAGGCACGCCGGCACGACAACCGTCGACGGATTCTGATTCCGACTCCGATAACTACGGCGGTGCCCGCGCAAAGAGTCTCCAGAAGAAGGCACGGCGTCAGCGTGAGGCCCAGCCGAACCTTCTCACCGAGAAACGCTGGTCGAGCAGGCGGGCCGCCCAAGTACAGCAGGGTGCCTACGAAGAGAGCGATGTCGATGACGAGGAAGACGGATCCGAGCTCACGCCCAACTACTACGCAGCGGACGTTGTTGACGACTCCCCATACATTGACAAAGTTCTTAGACACAAGCTCAAGGATGATCTCGAGCTCAGTTGGAGTTCAACGAGGAACGATTTCGAGTACTATATCAAGTGGCAAGGAAAGTCACATCTTCACGACACATGGGAGACGACGGACACTCTGCGTGGCATGCGAGGCTACCGGAGAGTCGAGAACTACTTTCGAACCATCGTGGAGAATGAGCTTCTGATTCGCTTTGGCGAGGATATCCCTCCCGAGACCAAAGAACAGTTCTTCCTGGATCGCGAACGAGCCGAGGAAGCATTGGAAGACTATACCAAGGTGGACAGGATCGTCGCTGTCCGCGATGGCGATGATGAGACTGAATACCTCGTCAAGTGGAAGGGCTGCTACTACGACGAGTGTACATGGGAAGCAGCATCTGCCATCAGTTCGGACTTTCAGGACAAGATTGACCAATTCTTGGATCGGTCTTCACGCTCATGGGTTTCTGACCGCAAGGAATCGAATCCGGAGACGCGGACAAGAATGACCAAGCTTGAGGCGCAACCCGACTACATCAAAGGCGGCGAACTGCGCTCTTTCCAGCTCAGAGGTCTCAACTTCTTATGTCTCAACTGGACTCGTGCCAACAATGTCATTCTTGCTGATGAGATGGGTCTCGGCAAAACTGTCCAAAGCGTGTCGTTCCTCAGTTGGCTGCGCAACGAGCGCGAGCAGGAGGGCCCCTTCCTCATTGTCGCGCCCCTCAGCGTCATTCCTGCATGGGGCGATACCTTCGACAACTGGTCCCCTGACATGAACTATGTCGTCTACCTCGGCAATGAGACATCTCGCAGCACCATTCGTGACAACGAGCTGATGGTCAATGGCAATCCCAAGAAGCCAAAATTCAACGCCCTTATCACCTCTTACGAGATGATTCTCCAGGATTGGCAGTTCCTTCAGCAAATCAAATGGCAGGCTCTGCTTGTCGACGAGGCCCATCGCTTGAAAAATAAGGAGTCTCAACTGTATGCGAGACTTGTCAGTTTCGGTGTGCCTTGCAAGATTTTGATCACCGGCACACCCATTCAGAATAACCTAGCTGAGCTTTCCGCACTAATGGACTTCCTCAATCCTGGCAAAGTCGTCATCGATGAAGAGTTGGAGAATCTTGCTGGCAATGACACTCAAGAGAAGCTGCAGGACCTGCACAAGTCAATTGCCCCTTACATCTTGCGTCGCACAAAGGAGACTGTCGAGTCCGATCTTCCACCCAAGACCGAGAAGATTATTCGTGTCGAGCTTTCGGATGTTCAATTGGAATACTACAAGAACATTCTCACCAGGAATTACGCCGCACTGTCCAACGCCACAGGCCAGAAGAACTCATTGCTGAACATCATGATGGAGCTGAAGAAAGTCAGCAATCACCCTTATATGTTCCCCGGTGCCGAAGACAGAGTGCTCGCTGGTAGCACCCGTCGGGAGGACCAAATCAAGGGTCTGATTGCTAGCAGTGGAAAGATGATGCTCCTCGATCAACTGCTCACAAAGCTCAAGAAAGACGGCCACAGGGTCCTCGTTTTCAGTCAGATGGTCAAGATGCTGGATATCCTCAGCGACTACATGGCTCTCAGGGGCTACAAATTCCAGCGCCTTGACGGCACGATCGCTGCGGGCCCTCGTCGTATGGCAATCAACCATTTCAACGCCGAGGACAGCGACGACTTCTGCTTCCTGCTTTCCACCAGAGCAGGTGGCTTGGGTATCAACTTGATGACAGCCGATACCGTCGTTATTTTCGACTCCGACTGGAACCCACAAGCTGATCTGCAGGCTATGGGACGTGCTCACCGTATCGGGCAGAAAAAGCCTGTCAGTATCTATCGATTGGTGTCGAAAGAAACAGTCGAAGAGGAGGTTTTGGAGCGAGCTCGCAACAAGCTTCTGCTTGAGTACCTAACAATTCAAGCTGGCGTTACTGATGATGGTAAGGCATTCCGCGAGGAAATGAACAAGAAGGGCCTAAGGATCGACGGACCGAACTCCGCCGAGGATATACAGTTGATCCTTAAGATGCGCTCGCAGAAGATGTTTGAGCAAAGCGGCAACCAGGAACGACTGGAACAACTCGACATCGATTCAATCTTGGAGAATGCTGAAATCACGAAGACAAAGGTCGACGACAAGATGAACCTCAGCAGTGGCGGCATTGACTGGGACAATTTCATGCAATACACCGATGTCAAGGTGGATGACTTGGCACTTGACTGGGACCAGATCATTCCTGCCGATGAACTTGCTGTCATCAAAGCCGAGGAAGAACAACGCAAGAATGAAGAGTACGTAGCAAAGGTTGCTGCTGAGAGCGCTCCACGTAGGGCGACAATGAAGAATCGGAACGAAACGGACAGATCCGACCGCCTTGCGAAGAAGCGACAGAGGGAGGAACAGCAACGCCGGGAAGCTGAAGAACAACGTGCCCTGCTATCTGATCCTAGACGCCCACTGAACGAGAAAGAAACGCGGAACCTTCTCAAAGCCTTTTTTCGTTACGGTTCTATGGAGGACCGCGGTGACGAAATTATCCAAGAAGCCCGACTTGGCGAACGCGATCGTGACTACATCAAATCCATTCTAGACGACTTCGTAAAGACTTGCGAAGATGCACTCAACGACAATAACGCACGTCTTATGGACGATGAACGGAAACTTGGAAAGTCATTGACGAAAAAGGATAAAAAAGCTGTTCTGGTCGACTTCGGTGAAGTGCGGAAGATGAATGCCGAGACAGCTGTCGAACGCCCGCGACAGCTTCGCCTGTTGAGACAAACCATTCGGAAGAATGATGATTTCAAGACATTTCGCCTTGCTGACGCGACCAAGGCCGCGCATTACTCTTGTGAATGGGGGGCGCGAGAGGATGGGATGCTGCTTGTCGGTATCGACAAGTATGGGTTCGGCGCTTGGGCACAAATTCGGGATGACGACGAACTGGAAATGTCGGACAAGTTCTTCCTTGAAGAGCACCGTATCGAAAAGAAAGAGGAGCGAAATAAGGGAACCGAAAAGGTGGTCAACTCCCCTGGTGCTGTCCATCTCGTTCGTCGTTCGGAGTATCTGCTCTCTGTTCTTCAGGCCAAGCACTCAGGCGACCCGCTAGCTCACAGAGCCGTCGAGAATCACCATCGTAATAACAAGAGGCTGGCGAACGGACATCGTCGCAACGACGTTGGCAGTGGCGCGGCATCTCCTGCTCCAATGGTCCCTAAGAAGAGCGGTTCACACCGAGACAGAGAACGCAGCCACACCGACCATCATCGCAGCCGTAGCAACGTCGATGAAAAAAGCACGCCCCGTCCAGACTCAAAGAGAAAGCACTCTGGTCATGACGAGGGCCGCATCCCCAAACATCGGAGAATGGACGAGACGCGGCGCACAAAGAGCAATGGCGATGAGCAGCACTCTCCGAAGGCTGATCGACCCCGGCACCGTGATGAAGGCGAGCGCAGCAACAAGCACCGCCGCCCGGAAGATCATCGACATGGAGACGATCGTCGTCGTTTGAGCAATACCCCGCGAGCCAGCCAACCCGATAGTGAACGGCGGAATCAAGCCTTGCGCCGACTTGACCAACTCCGCAAAATGGGAGACAACAAGGAGGAGAGAGAGAAGGATGCGGATGCCATGCTGTGGTATCTCCTGAAGCCCGTCCGAGGGAATTTTGAGGCAATTCTTGTCACGACGAAGGAGAGAATCAAATCCAGCAAAGAGCGTGCTAGAATATTTGGCGAGGAGCTGGTTGTGATCGGTAACTTTCTAGACCGCGAATTCGTTCAAGAGCGAGACGATGCGCTCAAGAACCGCTTCTGGTAGGTCTTGTTCATCCTGTGGGCGATAAGAAGCTAACCAGACCATAGGGAGTTCCTGGCGAACCTATGGCCTGTTGACAGCACCAGTAATGAGGTGACGGGCGAGCGGTTGAGCGCCATGTATAGAGTCCTGCGGGACAGAGAGGTGAAGAAGCACAACGGAGGCAAGCCGGCAGCGGCGCCAACGAATGGCACGGCAGCCACCTCCTAGGTGTAAAGTCTAACATCATAAAAGCAACGGAGAGACGCACGACCATTTGTTTTGCGCAGTCTTGATTCAGTCTCAACACGTGTCTAATTTCAGCATTGGCCTGGCGTTTCGGTATTAAAGGGGAAGTCGATTTTTTTATCGAGGCGAGGGAATGAAAGATAAACTACATACCCGGACTTGCATGGTACAGGACGACCCGATTTGGAGTTTTGCGAAAGCATCATGTCTTCATCTCCTGCGGTTGAGACTTGTGGAGATAAGGAAGGTCAGGCTGGTGTGGCATACTTTAACGGTTGACATGGCGGCGGCAAGCAAGCCTTGCGGCATTGCAGCGGCCGGTCACATGACGTTAGCCTTGCGAATGTCCCAAGGAGCGTAGCCTTGTCGGCCGCGACGCAAGTGGGCATGGACCGTCTATGCCCACGGCGTTGGCTCACATCGGTACTGGCAAACAGCGAAAGGGAGAGGGTCGCGTTTCAGCGCCCCTAGTGGAGAGAGAGACCCTGTCACTCATGTTAAATATTTGCAAGCAGCGAGAAGGGAGTTGACGCGCGCGCACACACTGAAAAACAACGGGAACCTGCATGTGTCTAGGTTTTGTTTTGGGGCCGGTGGGAAGAGGCCTGATTCATGAGCATGGTGCGAGCGCGCAGGGAGGGTCTAGAGAAAGCCCATCCACCGGATATGTCACGGCGCAAACAGCATCATGAAGAGGCTGCGGAAGATATACCGTTCTGCTTATCGATTCAATATTTCTTGTCCCGTGATTGCATTGGTGCCTGAAGCCATATACCGGGTTTTACATACCGGTGCAGGTCGCAGAAAAACGGTGGGCGAATGTCTGGCGGTGTCATGGGCCTGAATCCGCTGTCAAAGCCTGTCAAAATTCTAAGGGCCAGAGTATTAACCGAGGGCGCCTGGCAGCCGGCCGTCTTTGGGACAATTATGGCCCGAACTCTCGGAAAGACGACATCACGTTGAACGCCAGACGAGTTGAGACTGCCATGTCATCTTGCGATTAGTTGTAGGTAGGTACATTAACGCTATGGATCGTTCCGTGTCAGGGCGTGGGACGCCTCTATCTGTCAGCACTCCAGCCCCCTCGGGCGTTTCTGGGGCAGCGTGTGTGCGCGCGCACGCGTGTGGTGCCCGGCGTAATGAAGCCCTCGCTTGCGGTAGCCTACATTGTGAGACGTGTGATGGAGTTTCCATATTCAGGACGAGGCCGTTTTATACAGAAGGGCAGGTGATATTTATATACATGATACTGATGCGACGTGATCCCGGCCAACTCCGTACGTGAAATACCTCCTGTAGACCAAAACTTGGGGCCCGAACTCTTCGGTCCCGGCAGGCCGATGCCTTTCTATGAATACCTAGGTAAAAAAAAAAAAAATGATAAACGCCAAGTAGTCACGTAACGAAAACCCCTCTTTGAATCGTGCTCAGTCTATCAGGGTCTCCATCCCTTGAGGAATTGACCCAGGGGATATCGTCTCAGCGGACCGCCGTCTTTCATGCATAGGCGTTGTGGGGCGTCCTTCGTTGTTGTTATTGCCTCCGTCAATCGTGACACTGGCGTGCGGTAATGATTTCGGCCTTTCCGACAGAGACGGTTTTGACATCTTTTCAAAAGGTCTCGCAGGCAGGGAGGCGTCATCCTCCTGCGCCTTGGTGACCATATTCTCAGCACGCTTGTAGACGGAGCTTTGAATGGGCTTCTGGATGGGTCGCAGAGGCGGGAGGAGCTGGGACTCGAGTTTGTCTTCAACGTATTTGTAATGCTGGTTGTCCAACTTGCCAGCCAATGTTTCCTGGGGCATATCGGCAAGCTCGCGGTTCTTCTGGGTCTTGAACGTCTGAGCGACGCTGTTCTTGGGCGGCTCAGTTGGCTTCTTGTTGGTCTTTCGGGGCTTCTTGGTGGGCGCCCTCTTGGGTTTCTTTGCCGACGCGTCGCCTGCGGAAGCAACCGAAGCTTCCTGGCCAACAAAAGAAAGCTTACTTTGCTTGGGCTTGGCGGCCTTCTTCGAGGCCTCTGCGGCCTTGATTTTGGGGCTTGCCGTGGGCGTTGGAATGCTCTGGACGGGGTCAACAAGCTTGCGCTTCATTGTCTCTGATGCAGTGCTAGAATCAGACTTGGTAGGCGAGCCTGGCGTGGGTGAAATAAGCTGCACTTCGAGGTTGTCCCTGACAAGTCTGTCCCGGCGCCGCTGATCCTCTCCCTCGCTGAGGTACGCGGATTGGTCACCGCGAGGCTCGTCGAAGCGAGGCAGAGCGGCCCAGTGAGCAACATCGTCACATTTTCCACGAACCACGAGGTCCCAGCAGTCCTTGAAGTCATTGTGCTGCGGTTCTGAATCCGTGTTGATCCAGGCGGTGAAACCGTCCCGACGACTGCGCGTGACCTGGCAGAGCTCCTTTACGAGCCTTCGAACGCCTGGGATTTTCAAGCTTGTTCCGACAACAATGACCGCGTCGGGACGCGACTTGAGGTCCACGCTCGACACTCTCCCAATGGCCTCTTCGTCCGGATTGAACTCATTGTAGAGCACCATCCTGGGGCGCAGGCGACCAATGCCGTGACTCCGTCTTTGCTCGTACTGGGTTCGAAGTTCGTCGATTGTTTTGCACTCCTCACACAGCGGAGCCTCGTGGCCCACGAAAAGCTCCGTCTTTAGCGGTCGGATATCGGTGCATTTCGAGCAGACCATGTGCTCGACGCTCCCGTGGAGCTGAATTGTTTTGGGCCATGGGCCCTTGACATTGAGGGGAACATTGGTCTTCAATGGCTCCATGTTCGTGTCGATGCAGTCGACGTTTTGGCTATAAAGGCGTAGGAGTCGGTTCTCTGCGGCAAGCGACGCCAGTAGGTGGTGAAATTTGGTGGGCTTGGCCGCCTTGACCATGGTAGCCAGGTCGCAAATCATTTTGTGGAATTTCTCGGTGGAGGAGTCGTGCTTGTAGACTGAGGCGTCGAACAAGTGTTTGCCCGAGCCTTTCATTTTGTGCTCATTAGGGAGTGTCGCGAAAAGGCCCGTTTTGGACCGAAAATCAGGAATGCCGGCAGAAACAGAAATGCCAGCACCCGCAATTACGACGATCTTCTTCCGTTTCTTTAGGGCAGAGACGAGGCGGGCCAGGTTTCTGTCATCCACATCGCATTCATCCAGGTTGAGATGCTCCGTAGTACGCTCCTTGGGCGGTGTTACCTTGCGCCGCTTTCGGGGAGGCTGGCCATCAGGGGCATCGTCGGCGTTGACGTTGATTGAATCGGCAGCGTCGTCGAGCTTGATGGCGGGCACGGAGTCGTCAGCAAGCTCCAGCTTGATTGGTGATTGGGCTCCGGAGGGCATGGAGGACGTGGGCGAGGGGTATCGTTTTGACGCGTCAAGAGCGACTTCGGGCGACGAGGGTATTGATGGGGACTTTGACAGAACTGAGAGGGGCGAGGAGAGAGTGGAACCCGAGGGAGAAGAGATCTGATGGTGCGCGTCGACGTCCATATCCGAGGAGGCGGAAGGCGTTGTGTCCATTTTGAGGTGAGCGGTCGGGGAGGAAGGGGAGGAGGACGAACAAAACAACCAAGAGACGAGGCGCAGGTACATCGGCGAAACGTCCTATACCATGGCGATTGTTCGACGCTTTACGGGGTTGTGAGGTCCTTTCTCCGAAAATTGTATGAAAGGGTTTTCGTTGTTGGCAGGAAGGTGAGAAGAAGTGTCGTTGAAGAAAGACGAAGTGTGGAGAGCGGACGGGCGAGGGTACCTTAACAAGTACATAACCGTAGCATTTGCTTGCAGACGTACATGGATTGGGGGGAGCACGGAGGAAGAATGGGGGGCGGAAGGTGGATGTGGGAGCGGACGTGACTTGGAACACACGCCAAAAGCGAGACGGGGTGGAAAAGCCTGAGGTGCCGTCAACACAAGTCGGGATAAGCCCGACCAGCAGCAGTGCGAGATCAGATTGGTATGGATCCTGTCAGGGCCGGCGCGGCAGCAAAGAATGCGGGTGGTGGGTGGGTAGGTGTGGGAGGGAGAGAGGGAGAGAGACAGAGAGACGGGAGAAAGAAAGAAAGAAAGGGTAGGGGACGCGGCGGCGGTTAGTGCTTCGCTGTCGCGCTCTGATGAGCTGGTACTGATGCTGATGCTGCTAACTTCTGGGTTCGTGCGCACGCGCTCCTCTGTGTTTTGGTTCCGACTTTTCCAAAGCAGAGAGTCGCCCACCTAATCTCACGTTAGGTCTTGGGTTTCTCTTCTCTCCTATTCGGCTGTAGGGAGTTCTAGCTTTTAACAGTTGACGGGTTAGCCCCACTGAATGTACATGTCCGCCTCAATTTGCAGAAAAGATACATTGATCCCCGACCTTCCGTCTGTTCTCTGGCCTCCCCTCATCTTCTTGTCTTTCCATTTCCCCTCTTCTTCGACTCCCCTATGCATCCCGTCGTCTCCCTCCCTCTCTCTGTCTCTCTCTCTCTCTCTCTCTCTCTCTCTCTCTCTCTCTCTCTCGTCCTTTGAGCCATGCAACCTCTAGGGTGATGACGGTCAGCCCGTTACTTTACTACACTAACAAGAAAATGACTCGGCATGTGCCTCGGGAACAATGTTCCTTTATCCCGCACCTGGCCCGTCTTCTGGACATGATTTTCACGGACCAAACCCTACATCGAGTCCCTGTCCCCCCCGCGTCTGGACAAAAGACAAAAACATTGTTCCCAGAGTTTTGAACTGCAATGCCTCGGGGTGGAGTTGTGTTCTTGAACAGGAGGCAATGCCTGGAAAAGGTGATCAAAGATCAAAGGCTACATGGCCGAGTTGCGGGTTGGAATAAGCTTACGGCGGCTATCCATCCAACAACGGTGAGTGTGGCCTGTCGATCCAGCGGTGAGCTGCAGTAAGATGCAACACGACAGCAACGATTCAACTCGCCCTTAAGTCTCCATGCGGGGCCCGTCTCCACGACTGCCAAATGTCGGGTGCGACTGCAGTTACCCATCGCCGTCGCTGTTACGGCTCGTGCGGTCTGCAACTACCATCTCATCTCGCCACAGAAACCAGAGTTGGCAAACACGACGTCAATAAGCGGACGAGCTGAAGACACCCCAACAGAAAAAGAAGAAGGGGGGGACTTAAGATCGGGCATTGATGGTTTTATCGAGCTGGGCGGGTGCCTTTGTCCCGTCTAGGTGGCTCGATATTGAAGGCTTGAGCAAAAGTCTGTTGTTTATCCTGGTGTCTTTGCCGTCAACAATGGCGTCGGTCCACGGCAAAGCAAGGCGGCCGAGAGTCTCGGGGGCCAAAAGTGACAAAAACACCACATACAACACATGGGTCACAAGGTGGAAGAGTCGGACGGAGTGGACACTCACCCGTTGCCCGGAAACACCTCGGATTCTGCCCTATTTGTTCAGTGTTGTGTTGTCGTCCACCCCTGTCACAATCGACGGGGTGCTTGGCTTGAGATGCAGGGGTCATCGGATGGACGTCACAGGTCCCTTCCTTCCCCACGAACACAACTTGCGCCTGCAAACTTACATCAACCACAGCACCTAAGATAGTGTACTCACAAGCCAGCCTCAGTGTGGCTCAACTTGTCACCGACCCCCTCCAAACTAGGCTTAGCTTGGAAGAGTCAGTCTCCACCCCGCCTCGAGCCTTGGGCGAAGTTGAGGCTGAGGTAGAGGTGGGTCGAATGGGGCTCCTTCATTGTTCAGCCCCGTCTCCATTGGTCCGTTACACCTGGTTAAGATTCGCGGTCCACCTAACAAGTCAATGTTAACGTCTGGAATGGGATGCATCCTTCCACACTCCAGCCACACTTCGCATCACCTTTCAATTATCCTCGCATCGTGCCATCAAGCCTCATCAAGGCCACCACACCAGAACGACATCATCTCGTAGTTGCAGTGTTCTGTAAGAAGTGCCGCGCCTGGCTCATCGCATGATCTGTCACAGACTTCGTTCAATCTGATCTTAAAATGAGCTTCTGCCGGCTGTCAGAACTGCTGCCTTGAAACAATCACTCTAGCCTCGTCTATTCGCCGCGGTGGTCACTTATGGATACACTCGCGCAATAGACATCAAGTCCCCGAATCGATGCCGATGGCCGAATCGAAGATGCCCCTCATTCTCGAAAGCGGCATGAACGGGCCTATGCAGGTCGACCAGCTCGACGTCGATGACCTCTTCGGCGACGGCGTTGGTCTGTCCCTCCATACCGCCCGCCCTCCTACCAAGCATTTACGCCAGAGGATAGATGAGCTGCGGACTCGCGGTTGCTGCCAGTGAGAAGCCACTCCTTCCATCAGCGGACCTTGTCGTTCACTCACACTACCTATATAGGGGAGTAGCATGGTCGAAATCCGGCGCCATCGCCTCCATTTCCCCTGACGGAAAGACCTTGGAAGCCAGGTTTCTCCGCTCTCATCCCGATGATGGTAATTGGGGTCTCAGCGAACCTACAAAGGTTGACCTCATCTCCATCAACGCCTCTAGCCCCATAGTGCACTTGGCTTGGGCTTCAACAGCGAACCCCGAGCTTGCCGTCATCGATGCGACTGGTCGAGTTGCCATCTTAACTTACTCCATCACATTGAATCGCCCCTTTGCGACGCGAAAGTGGGATCATGATCCGAGTGATGATCTCCACGCCATTGTCGGCAGCTACTGGCTTCCACTTGCACCCCAGGCCAAACAGGTAACCTCCCATCAGACCCCCGTCACTCCTTCACGCAACTGACTGTTCAGTACTATGTGAGCCATGGACCGGCCGTCAAGGATGGCAACCAGTACCGGTACGAAAGCTCTTTCGTGCATGCCTACGGCCCCTGGCATCCTAATACCTCCAAGAGCGCTCTCCTATGCGTCACCACAAACGGCCATCTCAAGATGTTCTGGGCTCAGAACAACAACAAGATTGAGGAAACCACGCTTGAACTCGAAAGTGTCAATTCTTCGGATGATTTGATTACGCATGCAGCGCTGCACAGCGATAAGAGTAGGCACCAAGTATGGTCCTTTGGTGGCGAGATTCTCTGACAAGCTCTAGGTAACCTATGGATTGCCCTGGCGACAACCTCAAAACAATTGCGCCTTGTGCGAGTTGGCATCAATTGGGGCTTGCCGCAGTCTCAATCCGACAACAAGCCGCCCCCGGGTAGCCAGGCGCTCAACCCAACCCTGCAAGAGAAGCATGTTGCAATCACTAGCTGGCTGCCCAGTGGCTCGTCTACCACACCAATCGACTCTGCCGCAAACCAACTAACCCACCTGGAGATCCTACCGTCAACTCTGGACCACACAGGCCAGGGCTGGGCTCCTCTCATCATCCTCGCAGTTCGCACTTACTTGCCAACACCCAACACTCCCTACCAGGAAACACAAAGCATTATCGACAAGTGGGAGGTTCTCAATGACCAAGCACAGAGCCTTCATCCGGCGTTCGAGCAATTGGGAAGTCGCAGAAACAGCACAGGTGCGGGCCCAGCTGTAAGTTAGTCCATCCTGTTGACAAAGAGTTGGGTCTAACAGTCAAAGCCCACATCCCGACTCAAAAAGCACGACCCCGTCATCGTCAACAAGGTCATCATTGGCGTTCACACTCTTCAGTTTGGCAGGGTCATTTGCTTAGCCTTCAGTGATGGTTCAGTAGAATACCGCGACAGGTTCACCCTACAGGAGATCTACAACGAGATCAATCTTGATAGAGTCATGACACTGAACCAGGTGGGCTTCACCTTCCAGGATGAATCGCCTTGTATGTCAAACTTTGGTGCTTTACGTTCGTGCTTCGACTCACCGGCTGCTTAGGTCTGCAGATGGCATTTTCCCCAACCAACTGTTCCGTTGTCAAGATACAGGACGATGGCAAGGCCAAGTGGAGCAAGCTACATTATCCCTTGGGTGACATTGGCAACTCCAGCCAAGACGGTAATATTTTGATTGTCCAGTCTCTCCGTAACCATGCTGACATTGAACAGCACCATATGCCGCCACATTGGCAGCATTGACAGTAGCTGCCTCGACAGCAACGTTCAATAACATAAACTACGACGATATCCTGGCTGTCGCCCGACCATACGCAGACAAGAAGCGTACGTTTGCTTGATTAGCGCTCATCGACTGCGATAGCTGACCCCTTGTAGGTTTCACATTCGATTGGATCAACGAGATCGTGCGCATGCTCAAGGTTCCCGTCGACTACTCCGAGGATACCCACCACGATAGTCTCGTTAGAAACAGCTCTTTGCAGATGTGCTTGAGCATCCTAAACCACCTTGGCTACAAAGGCATGTTCCAGCCTCGTTCCTTTGGCAGCAAGTTCGCTATGCTGGCGCTCAATGCGCGCAACGTCGTCATTCTCATCACAATCGCGAGCAACACCCCCGTCAACATCCGAGAAAAGCTCAGCCCTCTCGACGAGCACGAGGTTGTTGAAGCGCTCGCTGGCTGCGCAAAATGGTCTCTCGACCTTCTGTCCTGGCTCACAGATTCTCTCTTCGCCCTCCTCGATGACCCGCAATTTCTTGCCCTCCTCACGCCACAGCGCTTCTCCGAAATGAGCACCTACCTACAATCCCGCTCCGATGTCTCCCTCCACCTGCTCCTGTGCTCCTCAACACGCGGCTTTCTCTCTGCCGTATGCCGCCGTATCTTACACCTCGAGATCCTCTCAAATCGTGCCATTGAGTTCTACGAGCGCCGGGCCGCCATGCAGAACGCCACTGACCCATCTGCACAGGCCAAGGGTCCGCATGTCGTCCTCTATAAGGCTTACCAGAAGATGCAGCGCGTCACCTCGGGCAGCCTGATCAAGGTGCAAGAGTTTGACCGTCTCCTCACGGTTCTCAACAACGACATCCGCTCCGCATACCAGAGCTCACTCGCATCCCTAGCGGCCAAGAACCCCCCCGGCCCCGGCGGTCAGAAAGCGATTGACGCACAAATTAAGAATGCCCAGATCCACTGCGAGCTCAACATGCTGCTCGCGTCGTCGCCGCCGCCGGCTTTTCATCACGTCCTCCTTAAGTTCTTCAACTCGGATCTCAAGGCGTACCGCGCCCAGGCCGATCCCTCCAAGCTCTTCTTCGCCGACTTTGACCTCCTCGAGATCGACGACGATCGCCGCACGCTGGCGACGCGTAAGGCCAAGGGGCGGTATATCGACGTCTTCAAGCGCATCGAGCTAGCCGCGCCGCCGGCCCGCGGCACGAAGGAGGGCGACGAGGCTAAAATGGCGCAATGGCGGCGGTGTGTCCGGTGCTCGGCGATCATGGAGGATGTGTTTGGCTCTAGGCCAGGCTTCACATTCGTCCTGGCTCAGCAGAGGAAGTGCTCCTGCGGTGGCCACTGGGGTCTCCTGCCCAAGGGAGCTCTCATAATCTGAAACAGTCGATAGACGTAGCAGGATACCAAGGAGGATTGAACAGATTTGTTGGAAAGACCTCGGGTAATTATTTCGAGAACTAGGGGTACTGAACCCAGCTATAGCCAGGGCATGTGAATAGAGAAGTATAAGATGACCCGCCATTCGCAAGTTGGATATGTTTACACCCATTTATCGGGTTTAATCAGACATAAGTCCGACAACTTTCTAGTTTTCCAACGCCTGTGAAAGACAAAAGGACTGCGACTAACAGGAACACGCAGAGTAGCAGATCGACAAGACAAACCGCTGAAGGGTGATTTGGCGCTGAGTGAAGCATGGAATGCCATGATCGTGCTGAGGAAATTGCTCGAGAGAATGTCGGCCGTTTTGTGTCAAGCACGATCTTATTTTTGCCCTTAGCCGCCGTGCACACAAATGCAAAGTCGGGTCGTGCCTACAGGCATATAATACAGTCATCTCCCACCAAGGTCATGGCGAACTAGTGAGAGGCGGGTCTTGGTGGTACTCTCAGGCGATGGCGGGGCCTCTCTTTGGAAGCAGCTATGAGTTGGGCGCTAAGGTCTATGCCGGACCACCATCATTCACGTTTTCCCGAATGAAAGGTGACTTTCGGCAGCAGGAAGCCGCGGCGGGAGGTTGTGGTAGCTGGCGGAAGTCGCGTCGAAGCCTGAAGGCCTTCGCAATAGCGTTGGAGACTAGGCTCGTGATAGGAGTCCTGGTCGGAGACTGTGCGTTGCTCCCCCCAGACGGGAGAAAACGGGATCGGGGGCCTAAGGGGGCAGGGAGAAGAGGGGAGGGGGAAGGGGGGATGAAAGGGGAATTTCTGGCCAGTGAGTGCGATTCCTCGGTTTCAGCGTTGACTCGAGGCTTTGAAGACCCCTTGGAACCAGCCATTCCCCATTGTTGGTTCGTGTGCCGTTTCGTGATACTTTGGGCATTCAATGGAGCCTACGCCTTGGGCTTTGCGGCCGAGCTCGACATCGTGGTCTATTCCCAGCGGTGAGTGATAAGAGTATCAAAACCCTCGACGTCGTCGGCACATCACCATTGTGTAGGATTGTGAAGGCGTACAGCTTCTTTGAATCGGCATTTCCATCGTCACAGGGTACAACCAGAAACTACACGATGGTAGGTTTGGAAGGTCTGTCCAGACTGTCAAAGGACCAGGGGTTTTTTTGGTCCGTATCGGCTCTCATGTCATTTGGTTCGAGTCTTCGGGGGGGGGAACTGATCTGTCGATAAAAGAGATTGCCTCGACATGCCTTATCTCTGAGAATGTTCTAGATCCCGGGTTGAGAGCATCGGTAGATGTAAGCAAGATCAAGGAGGCGTTTCTGGAACAATCGCAAACTTCTGGTATTCGGTGGTCATCAATGTTGGTAAGGAGATGGCCAGGCTGCATCTTCAGCCCATGAACCACGCCTAGGATCCCTCGGTACCAAGTGACCGTTGTCCAGTGGTTCGCCATGGGACGAGAAGCGGATGCCTGTTTCTCCCGAACGAGAAGGTGATTGCTTTCTCATGTCACCTCACCTATGTCAAAGATAGCCAGCGGGTCGGTGTTGTGAGGCTTCCTCCCTGAAGGCTTCACCGTGTGCTGCAGGCCTTGCTGCCGCATGTTCAGGCGTGTGGTCCATGCGACTTCTAAGCACGGCCAGTGTAGAAAGCGTTGAGTATCCACCCCCCTTCCCCCCCAAGACACTTCTTTGCTTTTGCTAGGCACTAGATCGAAATGGCTGTGTTGTCTCTGCCGTTGCCCCAAAGGCCCAGTCCGTAGTGAGCCTCCTAAGGATATTTCGACGTCCGTAACACAACCTCCACAGATAGCAGACACAGTCGTTCCTGGCCAAAGAGCTGTGGATGCATGGATTCGTACAGTCCCCGTCGGCAACATCATTGCTGGCAAGATGCCTAAGCGCCGGTCCCATAGGTGAAATAACCCGCAGACGGGTTTAGGTAGCCAAACAGCATGGAGGCGGAGCTCAAGTATATGTCCTGGCGCGGATCATATGGGCCATGAACGAATGACGTGACGCGTAGGTCGGACGTGATTCCTGGAGTGTGCCATTTGAACCCCTTTTAATCCGGGGGAGGTTTGTATCCTGGAAGATGATTCGTGTAGCAATAAGTATTCTTCAGGGCTGGAAACCGCTCAACATCCCTGGCCATGGGGCTGTGAATGATTCCACTGCCTTGTCAACCGCTGTGAAGATAGAAACACTGACCGTCGGCGTAGGGATAAGCTGGCACCAACCAACCAAGGGTCCCTGAGATGGGTGCGCCACATCTCCACCGCCACATCTTAACGGTTCTGGTAATTACCAGGCACGACGCTATACACTAAAGAAAGTGGTTGTTGCTAAAGGATGGCGAGCCGATGGCATGGCATGCTGGCCAAGACGCCGGCTCTTGAATGAAACTGATTAGCCGACTTAGGTGCCATCCGCAAGGCTTGGTGCAGCCGATGGCCCATGAGTTGATGTGAGCTAAGTGGTAAGGCATGCCGGAGTCCCTCCCACCCTGCAGACCCGAGATGAAGTACTGGTGGTTCGGTTCGATGACGAGCCCTTGTAGGGCTTACGCATGGGGGTATTCATTGGTTCAAGAAACAATACACTTGATATACGGATATGAAGTTGGCTGGGCGAGTGGCCGTCAAATTATTCGAGAGACCGAGAGGTAATTTGAGCTCAACGATCTCGTCTCGGCAATGGCCATTTAACAGTCGGTATTGGCCCGTGGAACACGATACGACGTTGAAAAGGCGGCGGTCCCTGATGGAAAGGAGGGTTGATGAATTGAGATTGGCAGCAGGGGTCGTCTAGAAAGAGCAAAGAAGGTTCGAAATGCGAACTGCGCCCCCACCTTGCATCACTACCTGTAGGTAGGTACCTTGGTACATAGACTGCCCAAAGTAGCCACCTACCTACAGATAGGTAGGCTCTGGCCTCACCAGGGTGGAAGGTCGGCCAATCATCACGCAAAGGCTTATCGTGACCAAGGCCAGTTACTCGGTGGCTCTCCCTTGCCTTTTCCTGCCCATACGTACGTATAAACTGGTAAGGATGGTAGAGGCGGGACTGCCTGCCCAATGCGGTGTTGGTCGCGTTTGATACCGCCCCCAAGCTCTGTGAGATGGGAGCATACGTTTATGTTGCCGTCCACGTCGAAGCCGTCTGGCTCATCCATCATCATCGTAATTACAGCTCACGGCCAACGAGACGACGTACTATGTACACTGCCTTAATGCAAAGGCCCGATCGAGCCGCTTGAGCAAGCAACCAAGCATGAGGTACGTATTCATCTCCGTTCTGTTACCTACATGGTACCTATTGCTTTCTTCATCTTGCTCGATGGAAGGAACTCGCCAACCGTGTGGGCTTTTTCCTAAAGTCTATCTGCTTGAGCGTCGCAGACAGTGCACAATTTGAGTGCTCGTCCTGTCGCAAGAATTCATCAGCTCAAATTCAGTCCGTTTCATCGAGACCTAAGATGACGGCTACATGGCCACCATTTCCTAGCACCAAGACCCGACGCGACATGACAAGCGCATTTGCCACGCCTCTCCTACACAGTCGGATAACAAACATTTTGAACTTATTCCCGCTTTCGCTGCCGGGGACCTATGTTATTATTGTGCGATGACAAAGTCGGCACTGTCGCCTGCAAAGAGCTTCATCCGCCAGTCGCCGGCATGCATGCGGCTGTTCCTGGCGGCATCTGGCATGCTTCATGGCCGCTTCCACCTTATGCGCTCTGCTGGTTAGATCGTTCTGCTGAGTGACCTGCATCACGCAAACTGCCTTGACCCTATCAAGACGGCCCGTTACCCCTTGAATCTTCCGGAAGTTCGAGCTGTGCGGGTTCCGTCGTTTCTCGCATCCTCGGAGGATCGATCGTAGAGGCCAGGATGTTGGGAACAATGAGCCAGTTAGAGACAAAAGGAGGTGAGAACTGAGCAGCGAAACAGACCGACTGCCTCGATGGCTCACGAGCAATCGCTTGGCGTCCGGACCGTAATGCTTGGGGGAGGCTATACTCATCCATTTATTGTGCCAGCACCAAGTACGGATGTGTAGTACCAAGTGATACCATAGCCGGGGGTGCCGCCGCTCCAAAATGTCATCTTGACAAGATGCGTATGGTGCTTTCCGTTCCTTGGCCTCCCTGATGGTTGCAGGAGGTAATTGGTGGCGGTGTCAATTACAACCGTTATCTCATGGCGCGCTAACTTCCTGTTCGAATTATGAGACCCTCGGATTCTCTTCCCCGTTCATCCTTCGCCGTTCACCCTGGTAGGACATGGGAGGGCGTGGCCGGAGCAAATAGGCACATGGCATTTTCCTGTTGCGACTTTCATCCAAGTGGATAAGGAGAAAGATGACTTTGACAACTGTACGGATATGCTAGATGGATGAGGACCTTGGGGCACCACCAGCAACGTGATTGGCTTACGCTCAGAGTGCACCGTCCAGAAGCGAGCTGGACACCGAACAAGAAAAGCCAGCAATGTTTGGGAATGGAACGGGGGATAATTCCAAAGTACAGAATGGACCATGTGAGTTATTGCTACAGTATCCGTACTTCTCACTAGCCCCTCTCATAGGCGTTGTGTCTTGAGGCCGTCTCATCAGCCCGCCCAGCCATCTTTTGGTCAGAGGCATTGAAATCCGGCCCTCTTCTTACTTTTTCACTCACCTTTGGTGTTTCCCGTTGTCTCTCCATCGCACCGACATTGTTTCTTTTTCCCGAGCTGCACTTGTGTGTTGGATATGCAAGTGCCATATCCGTTACAGTGTCAGGCCATCCACCCCGGTGAACAGCGCACATAAGTTAACCAACCTATGGATCTGCGTCGCGCAACCGATAAAGCCTCCGCCCACATGCTACCACCCCTACCTAAACTACATAACCTGCTAACCTACCTATATAGTACCTACTTGGGCACTCAAGGTACCTACGGATAGTGCACTTACAGTGCGGCCAGCGTCCTTGTGTATACCGATTGGCCGTGGTCGAGGTGGTGGGAACCCCTGCCTCATTCTCACAAGGCCTCCCACGGCATCCCACACACATCCCCGAGAACCCGAGAAACCTTGGCCACACAGCCCCTGCCCCTACCTTCCCTCATCCCTAGCCGGTGTGGTCTTGGCTCCAGGGCGGACAGTCAGTCAGTCCAGGGCAGGGGTCTCCAGGTGGGACAGCCCAGCAATGCTACGACCCGCAAGCGACTATCACTCTGTCCAACGACTGGTGTGGTCTGCCTGCCTGTTTGCTGCTGCCGCGGCCGCTACCTCTGTTTCTGCCACCGAAGCCGTCGGGCGACTCCTGCCGTACCCGTCTAGTTTGCCCGCCACTTTCAGGGCTAGTCGCCATGTCGCCCGCAACGCCCGCAACGAACTCTCTGACGACTTGTCCGGGCGCCGGGGGCATCAGCATTCATAAGCATCGCGCCTCCCGTGCCCGTTCTGCCTGCTCTCGTTCGTCTCACCCAATTGCTGTCCCTTTCGACGACCCCGCGACAGCCCTTCGCGCTCATCTACGAGCCTTCGCTCACCCAAGAGCTCTGCCGACAGACAGGCCCTTGTTGTTTTGTTTCTCTTCTGAATTAATCAATTGTCAATCGACGACTCCCGTCATCGA
This sequence comes from Colletotrichum graminicola M1.001, assembly GCF_000149035.1. NCBI lineage: Eukaryota > Fungi > Ascomycota > Sordariomycetes > Glomerellales > Glomerellaceae > Colletotrichum > Colletotrichum graminicola. Next base: position 505,755 of record NW_007361016.1, on the reverse strand, counting down.
GGCTCTAGTGCCGTCGACATATCCTGGCTTGCGCCCTGGCCCCATTCGGCGATTAGATAACAAAGCCCCCTACACAATGGCGTCCCCTCTCAACCTCGACAACCTCAACTATGTGCAGCTGGTACCTTACAATGGCTCCGGTCCCACGGGGGGCGACTCTCTGACGGAGAATCTGAACATTTGGTACGAGGTAAGGCCGTCACTCGACACGCAACTGCATGCCTTGGAGTCATGTGTACAGAACGCTGATACCGAGACCTGTAGACTGGCGACGTAGGCTGGATGATCACGGCCACAGCGTTAGTATTGCTGATGGTTCCCGGTGTCGGGTGAGTAATATTCAAGCAGTGTTGAACCTGGGCCTGGTCACTGACAAACCCCTCTGTAGTTTCTTCTACTCAGGATTAGCAAGGAGGAAATCGGCCCTGTCTCTCATCTGGCTCTCGGTCATGTCGGCAGCCGTCACCAGCTTCCAATGGTTCTTCTGGGGCTATTCTCTGACATTTTCACACACCGCTGGCGCCTTCATTGGCGATCTTTCGAATTTCGGCTTCAGGGACGTCCTCGCCCGTCCGTCCGTTGGCTCTGACCGCCTTCCCGATCTTCTTTTCGCTGTCTACCAGGGCATGTTCTCCTGCATCACAGTCGCTCTCGCCACAGGTGCTGTGGCTGAGCGTGGACGCATGCTGCCCTGCGTAATCTTCATGTTCATCTGGGCCACCGTCATCTACGACCCGATCGCTTGTTGGACATGGAACACCAGTGGCTGGTCCAACAAGATGGGCGGTCTCGATTTTGCGGGAGGAACGCCAGTGCACATCGCCTCCGGCACCGCTGCTCTAGCATACTCGATGATGCTGGGCAAGCGTCGTGGCCACGGCACGCACGAGCTCAACTACCGACCACACAACGTGACACATATTGTCATCGGCACCGTCTTCCTTTGGGTCGGTTGGTTCGGTTTCAACGCCGGTTCGGCTTTGTCTGCCAATATGCGTGCTGTTATCGCCGCTGTTGTCACTAACTTGGCAGCCTGCGTTGGCGGTATAACTTGGTGCGTGTTGGACTACAGACTAGAGCGCAAGTGGTCCACCGTCGGCTTCTGTTCTGGGGTTGTTGCTGGCCTGGTCTCCATCACACCTGGTTCTGGTAAGTACTTGAACATCTCGGATCCCACTATTTATGGGAAACCGTGGCCTGACCCATCATAGGATACGTCCCCGTTTGGGCTGCCGTACCTTTCGGCATTCTTGGGGCTGCGTTTGCCAACTACGCCACAAAGCTCAAGTTCATCCTCAGAATCGACGACGCCCTTGACATCTTCGCCGTCCACGGAATCGGCGGTCTCGTTGGCAATATCTGCACTGCTTTTTTTGCCGCCAACTACATTGCTCGCCTTGATGGTGTTACCGAGATTGACGGCGGCTGGATTAACCACAACTGGATCCAGCTTGGGTACCAGCTTGCCGATTCGTTCAGCGGCGGTGCGTACTCGTTTTTTGGCACCTGTATCATCCTCTTCGTTATGAACATGATCCCTGGTCTCCGCCTACGTGCCACCGAGGAGGCTGAGATCCTTGGTATTGATGACGCCGAGATCGGCGAGTTTGCCTACGACTATGTGGAACTCACTAGAGAGGTGCTCAACGACATGGATAACGAGGCGGCCAGCCGGTATTCGAATGACATAGGCTCATTCCAGCCTATAGAGAAGAACAACAGTATTCCCTTGATGGATGCCCGCAACTTTGCTGGATCATCACAATACCAACCACAGTTCGGTCACGCTCAGTGAAGCAGAGGGGGCAGAGGTTTCCATTGCACAACCTGGTGCATGAAGCTAAATCTCGGGCTCCCGAGAAACCGCGACAGACCTCTAGTTCGACATGATCGGCTGCTATTTATTTACTATACCAGATGCAGCGCACGGCATTGTCGCTGGCCCAACTAGGAAGAGTCGTCACCAACACATGCGAGCCGAGGGCAGCTGTAGGATGCAATGACCTATCATACCGACCTCTCGGTGTGGAAGAATGAGGAAACGAGCAACGTCTTTGATTTGTAAACATAGTTGGATTCCCCCACCCCAAAAAGTCTACGGTGATAGCAAGGAAAGTGGAGATTAAATCAGTCCCTTCCTGACCGCTGTATATGTAATTAAATAAAAAAAGCAAGACCCTTGACGACATAGGGTCATTCCTTTTGGATAATATAGACCAGAAACGGAATTTCTTTGTTCAACTTGATGGGTCAATGTCGTGGTGCAAATGACCGACCCCCTCTTCTCTTTTCTTGACCCCCTTACACGTATTTTCTGCTGGGTTATTCGAACGTTTACGCTGCTTTTCATTATCGTTCTCTAGGGAACTGGATAATGCTACGTAGCGGTAGCTGACGTTGACGCCCAGTAGAATTTGATGAAGCTCGCGATCACAAGAGCCCCTACCTATGCTGACCAGGTCCTACCTACCTACTCACCCGGGTGACAAAAAAGATGGCCGCTTTTCCTTACTATGACCGCATGGCAACCGGCCATCATTTTTGTCACCCGGATGCTACTGAAGAACGCTCACCTTGGTTCTGTCGATCCAATGCAACCTGGTGCCAACCTCTTGGGAAGAGCCTATCGGGCACTAGTAGCTCCAAAGCCCTATCATCCAGTGGGGAGCTGTCAATGCTTAGTGCAACTTTGATTGGATGTCTTGCAGGCAGCCACAGCACAAATATGGTATCTTCCCCATGCATGTGCACCAGATCTAGCCGAATCGAGCATCTCTGTTCCAGGGGTCTCTCAAATGTATCCATCCCTTCCATCGACGACCTTGTCAAATGACAACTTACCATCGTTGACCATCTTGTGTGTATGCCACACTCGCGCACCCTTACTTGCATCTTATCCTCCTTCATCACTGTTACCATCGTCTCATGGTTCCAGGCACCACCGAACCACCGCCATGACGTTGGTTCGATCGACATCAGTAAAAGGTTACTGCACGCCTCTTTGACAACCAGCAAACCACCATGGCCGATACAAACACATCCTTTCGAGACAAAGCGCGATTTTTCCGGCAGCTAGAATCGCTGGGGAGACAAAATGATGACATCGACAGCGACGAGTTTCAAGATGCCGAGCTGCGTCACAGACAACAACTGAAGGCCTTTCAAGCTGCGGTGCAACCCCGTCAAACACTCCAAGAGAGGGCACAACAAGAGCCGCAGCTGCAGTCGCAGTCGTCGACTCCCCAACAGCTGATTTCGGACCTCAGAGGGACGTCGTCGATTCCAGTCCCAGTCCCGAGCTCATTCACAGACCTTAGACAGAAGAAAGTCATTGAACGGACCCCTCTTGCCGAGATCAAGGGTCCCGGAAGGAAGGACGCTCCTGCTGCCGACAGCTTCATTGAGGACACGCCCGTTCCAGATTCTTCAATCAGGCCACCGCTCCTGCCTATTTCGACTCTTACTAAAAGAGTCACTACACCTCTTCCCGCCACCAAGCACATACTGCCCCGCCTGGTTGACAATTCCCCCTCTGTCGCCGCGATGAAGAAGAGAAAGAGAGATCCTCCCATCAAAACTGTGCCTGAGGAGCAGCAGGTCTTTCGCGGGCTACGATTTTACTTCATTCCCAACGACGACATTGCGCCGGCAAGGAAGGTTCGTATCCGGAAGGCGCAAGAGTTCGGCGCGTCTTGGGTAAGATCGTTGAAAACTGCAAGTCACGTCATAGTTGACAGAAATCTAAACTGGAAAAGCATCGAGTCTATTGTTCGCCCGACGAATGGCGCAGCATCTTATCTGGTTCTCAACGAAGAGTATCCTTTGGACTGCCTGAAGTTCAAAACTCTACTCAATGCAAATCAGAAGCAGTATCGGGTTCCTGGGTCCCCAGAGCTATCTGCTGCCCCAGCCGAACCCCAGATCGGGTCCCAAGTTGGTCAACCATTAGCACCAACCTCGCAAGATTCGCCACTCGAGCCCCGTCAGGTAAATCCGAAGCAACGAGACTACGTACAGCCATCGACTCCACTCAGAAGCCTGAGATCCTCTGGAATGACAAAAGGAAAAGACGCGAATGCCACATCACCATCGGCCCTTAGAGACATCACAGAGATTGTGCTGCCATCAAGCATTCCTGGAGGCAGTAGCCAAAGCATCGATGACGACGACGACGATGATGATGAAATGCCTGCGACCATCGAGAAGCAGACACTTGGTCTCGAGGACGAACTCGAGGATGTCATTTCTCAGATGCAAGAGTTTAGGGATCTGCCTCTGGAACATGATGACGACGACATGGCAGTCTCGATGCAGTCACCGGACGAAGCTTTTGACGTTGAAGGCTCCGAAGATGAGCGGCTGAGAAAGAAGAAAGTGGCCACCCGGAGTCGGGGCCGCAAAGACATGGCGTGGGAAGACAAGTTCGCGTGCCACAGAGGGGGTACTAACGGAGGCGGCCAAACGAATCCGAACGGCCGTACAATTGAGATTTTGCAGCAAATGTGCAATTACTATGAGCGTGTCAACGATACCTGGCGACCCATTGCTTACAGAAAAGCCATTACGCAACTAAAGCGACAACCAAGCAAGATATCTACAGCCGAAGAGGCGATCCGGCTGCCTGGGGTGGGTCAACGATTGGCTGACAAGATTGAGGAAATCGTCACGACGAACCGGCTTCAACGGCTGGAGAGTGCGGAGCAAGAGCCAATGGACAAGGTTTTACAGATGTTTCTCAACATCTACGGCGTGGGCAGTGTACAAGCAAGCCATTTCGTCTCGCAGGGGTTCCGGACGCTAGAGGACCTAAAGGAGAAAGCGAAGCTCACCCCGAACCAGCGAATCGGCATCGATCACTATGACGACCTAAACACGCGCATCCCTCGCTCCGAGGTGAAGCTTCTAGGAGCAGTGGTCAGATCCGAGGCTGCGAAGCTAGACCCATCAGTTCAACTTATCATTGGAGGCAGTTATCGCCGCGGCGCCTTGGACAGCGGCGATGTTGATTTCATCATCACCAAGAAGGGGGCAAGAGCAACATCTGATCTTACACCATTCTTGCATAAGCTGGTAAAGACGCTCGAGACTCAGAACTTCCTCGTCGCGAGGCTTGCTGGATCCAGAGACGAGACCGATGGCAGCAAGTGGCACGGATGCTGCGTCTTGCCCAAGATCAGGGGCGTCAACGACGAGAACTATCGTCGTGTCTGGCGACGTGTGGACTTCCTCGTAGTCCCGGAGACCGAGATTGGCGCAGCGCTGATCTACTTCACGGGCAACGACATCTTCAACCGGAGCATCCGGCTGCTGGCATCGAAGAAGGGGATGCGGCTCAATCAGAAGGGTCTTTACAAAGATGTGATGAGGGGCCCTGGGCGCGTGAAGCTGACTGAGGGCGAGTTGGTCGAGGGACAGGATGAGAGAAGGATCTTTGAGATCTTGGGGGTCAAGTGGAGAGAGCCCCATGAGAGGTGGTGTTAAGAAAAGCCGAGAGATGTTGTTGTACTGGTACCTAGCATAGCGTGGCGTTGGATAAGCTCTTTTGTGTTGCTTTAGTGCTCCTCCCTGTTGACTACCTCCGAAGTTTCCAATTCAAGAAAGCTTGGCTTCCCTTCCATCCCTTTTTTGTGAAGCTCTTATGAAGCTCACCGGACCAACGTGGATTGCTCCTTTGAAACAGTTCCAACTGCCTAGTCAACGGCAAGGGAAAACGCAGAGTCCCTCAATTTAGTGCTCACACGATCCAGGGAGGCTAGTTTATACTGCAGGACCCCATGTCGGAGACCCAGTACGGCAAACCTGTGAGCGTAGTGTAGTGGCGTGCGACGGGCCGACAATAGGGGTCTGCCAGCTGTAGCTACCCCCAAAGTACAGAGAGAGAGAGAGAAAAAACTCCTTCCCATTGGGGAAAAAACTTACAGCTTGGGAAGGAACGTGTCTTGGTTCTGGAATAAAGTGGGATGTGGAAGCGGGGCGCTCCGGCCGGTACAGGGTGCAGGCGGTGACGAGCATTGAACGGCGCAATCAGGATTGATTTTTTTTATTTTATTTTTTTTGCCGTGTGCTGTCCCGCCGCCCCTCCTCTCCAGTCTCTGACAGGTCCCCAATTCTGCCGGGCCCGATCATGTCGAAAAGGTCCCCCAGTTTCCTGCACCCATAGCCCCGCCGACCCTTTTCCCTTTCTTCACCGCGCCGCCTTGACTTATCTGTGTTTTTTCTCCCTCCAGAAATTTCGTCCGTCCTTTTCTTCAACCTTGTGTTTTGGTTCTGTCTCTCGAAATCGATCCGCTACTACGTAAACCTTCCTTCCTCCTGCTTTCTTGTAACGCCGTCCACAACGCAGAGCTCGGCCGAAAAAAGTTTCGTCGCGAAGCAATAAATAAACTCAACATGGGCAACGACACGCATATGGAGGTTGACGCCGCCGAGCAGAAGCTCAAGGGCATGGAGCACTCTGAGCAGCATTACTTCAAGAGGTACGTTGGAGATCCCTCCCAGTTTATATGGAGGAAACTTCGCAGGAAGCAAGATCCGTTGCTAATGCTGCCGCGTCTAGTTATGACCACCATGGTAAGTGCCGTCTCGCGATCCGAATGAGTACAATAGAAGAATCTTGATGTCTAACCGGGTGAGATGTGAATCAGGTATCCACGAGGAGATGTTGGTATGTCGCCTCACCCCCTTGTGCGCACGCAGCTGTCTGCCCGCAACTGTCATCTCTGAATAGCCTTGCTAACCATGTCGTTCCGCAGAAAGACGAGGTCCGCACGCGCTCCTACATGAATGCTATCGTCCAGAACAAGCACCTGTTTAAGGACAAGGTCGTTCTCGACGTCGGCTGCGGCACCGCCATCCTTTCCATGTATGCAAACCACACACCCTGTATCAAATACAACAGAGAGAGCCAGTTGGACTGACCATGTTTGCTCTTGCGCAGGTTCGCTGTCAAGGCCGGTGCGAAGCACGTTATTGGTGTCGACATGTCCACCATCATCTTCAAGGCGCGTGAGATCGTCAAGGTGAACGGCATGTCCGACAAGATCACCCTGATTCAGGGCAAGATGGAGGAAGTCGAGCTTCCCTTCCCCAAGGTCGACATCATCATCTCTGAGTGGATGGGTTACTTCCTCCTTTACGAGTCCATGCTGGACACTGTCCTGTACGCTCGTGACCGCTACCTGAACCCCGACGGTCTCATTTTCCCTGACAAGGCCACCATCTTCATTGCTGGTATCGAGGACGGCGACTACAAGGACGAGAAGATTGGATGTTAGTTTTGATCGCCACCCCTGCTCCGGCACACCTGAACAGACGCTGACCTAACCCAATAGTCTGGGACAACGTGTACGGCTTCGACTATAGCCCGCTCAAGGCCACGGCCCTGTCCGAGCCTCTCGTCGACACGGTCGAGATCAAGGCTGTCGTTACTGACCCCACCGCCGTCCTGACCCTGGACCTCTACAAGTGCCAGGTGTCTGACCTTGCCTTCACCACCCCCTTCCGCCTGTCTGCCCGCCGTGATGACTTCATTCACGCCCTCGTCGCCTGGTTCGATATTGACTTCACTGCCGCTCACAAGCCCATCCGCTTCTCCACCGGCCCCCACACCAAGTACACCCACTGGAAGCAGACCGTCTTCTACCTTAAGGACATGCTCACCATGACCGCCGGCGAGGAGGTCGACGCAACCCTGCACGTTAAGCCCAATGATAGGAACCGCCGTGACCTCGACATCAAGATCGAGTACAAGTTCCTGACCGAGGACCCTACCCGTGCCGCCGAGGGCGTCTGCGAGTACAAGATGTGCTAAGCGCACCAATATCATGGACCCGGCATGTGCCCTCTCCCCTCTCCCGCCCCTTGGGCGGTTGACCTTGGAAGAGAGGCCAGTACCCAACCACAGCAAGGCTTCGCGAGAAGCGGAGTGTGTTTTACCCAAGGAAACGGACTTGTCCGTCAAATCACGATGGGGAAAACCGCCGAGATAATCCAGCTTCTGCTCCCCTCGGGGGACGAGCCTGCCTGCTATTTGTTTGCGCCCAAAAAGTTCAAGTTTTTTATTTTGTTAAAAAAGAAAGAGGAGAGGGAATCCAGCCTGGCTGCGTAACCTGCGCCGGCGAGGGGGCATGGCGCGGCCTCCTTCCCATTTTCGAGATATCCCCTCCTTTTTTTTGGTTTTTTGGCCTGTTCTGGTTTTAAACGATACAAGTCTTGCCGCTCATGAGCTTGCATGTCGTGACGGAGGAGAAGGAACGTGAGGGGAAGAGAAGAGCGGAAGACAAACGAGAGAGGGAGAAAGATGAAGACATAGAAACCAAAAGGCATAACGCAGTCTTCGACCTGCTACAATAGATCATGACTAATGAATCAGACATGAACCTCCCGAATATTTGCTTCTTCCGTGCCGTGAACCAGTTGGCCCGTAAGGGGGACGTCTCCGAACCTATGGTTTCTTATTATTCTATGTTGAGTCGTCTCTTCTCGTCTATCATCCTCGTCTCCTAAGGCCGTGAAATCTAGTCAGTCGTCTTGCCCACGTGCCGGTCTGAAGTAAACGCTATGCTATCTATACTCTCATTCACCCCGCCCTTCCCGCAGTACTTCTCCTACTGGTCCTCGTCTCGACTTGTTTTCCTTGGGCCCAAAAAGAAGAAAGAAAAAAAGAGGAAAAGCAGACAAGACCGACCCGCTCCTCTTCTCACCTTCTTTTTCTTCCCTATTGCCGCGTCCACGCGAACGTTGCCGCCCATGCTGATTGAAAATGCCCCACGCTTGTCTTTTCCTGCCCTGAACGCCAGTCCTTGCTAATGCTTTATATCTCGTGATGCAACGTAAAATAAGAGAATAGGCTGTAAAGGCCGCCTACTCCCCAAGCCCGCCGTCTTCCTCCCATACGCTTCGTCGTCTTCCCCCCGCTTTTGTACCTCGGTTCCAGTCGGGACCAAAAAGGAACTGTAATCGTTCAGGGTATATGTCAAACAACCGGCGCCCCTTTCTCCCTTGCCTCGTCCGCTCACATCTGCCCCGGCCCATGCGTCATCCAATCCTCAACCGTGTCCTTGCCCCGGAATACGACGCCGAGCATGACGGTGAACTCGTCCACCTCCCTCGGGTCCGCGAGCGCGAGCAAGCTCGAGAAGTCCATCCGGCTGACCCACCACGCCGTGTCCCCTTCGCGGGATCGGTTCCACCGCTCCGCCGTTGTGGCGGCCCACAACCGCGTCTGCGCAGTGAAGCACATGTCCGAGAGCCTTAGGGCGTGGTGGTGATGATGATGCGGGTGCGGGTGTCCTCCGCTGCCGCCGTGGTGTTGCCCGACACCTCCACCGCCACCACCTCCTGCTCCATTACCCCCGAGCTTGCCGTACCCCGCGCCCTGCTTCGCCGCGGCGTAGATGGCACGAACGAGGTGTGCCATGGTGAGCACGCGGCGGATTGATTCGGCCATCAGCCACCGCCGCCACGCGGCCTTGAGCTCCTCTTTCGTCGGTCGGCCGCCGCCGCCGCCGCCGCCGCCGCCTGGGGTGTTGGAGCGCGAGTTGTCCGGCGACATGTCGTGCTGCTGCGTGTAAGACGACGCCGACGATGAAGACTGCTGCGGCGGCGGGACGTGTGTCGCCGCTTCCGCGATGGTGGAGGGGGGTATCGCCTCCTCGACGAAGACAGCGGCGCCTACGCGGGACTGTAGGGCGGACGTCCACGCCGCGAGAATGGGCTCAGCCGAGTCGGCCAGCACGCGCTGACGGATGTCGCCGTCGAACCAGCGAATGATTTGGTACATGACCAACGCTTGCAGGGCGGCGACCTGTTGCGGAAGGGTCCAGGTCGCCTGCTCGGTCACGTAGAGCAGGGCCGTGGCCTTGGCCTCCACAACGCCGAGGACAAGCGCCGAGTTCTCTTCGTTCTTGGCCGCGTACGCCGCGCACGCACAGAAGCAGTCCTGGAGCACGGGGGGCAGGCCGTCGGCGCCGTTGGTGGTGGGTAGGTAGAGCGCCGGGTGGATAAAAGGGGCGACGCCGTTCTGGCTCACCCAGCGCCGCGGGAGGCACTTAAACTGCTCGTTGCAGTAGAGCACCGCATCTCTCGGGATCGATTCGCTGGTAGGAGGCGCTGCCATGACGGCGGGTGAGGGGGTCGGCACACCGGTGACGCCGGCGTTTCCGTAGAACAGGGACCACGAGGTCTCCGTCTCTGGCACGACGGGAACGGGCAGGATGTTGTGGAGGGAGTCGTTCGGGGTGCCCGCAGAGCCGTTGAGGACGTCGGTGAAGAAGTTGAAGTCGGCGGCAGCAACGGCGGCCTCGAGCGAAGGGTAGTTGCAGTCGTCCAACCCCTTCTGGGTGCACCGGCCGCATCGGGGCAGGCGCTGGTCGCATCGACGCTTCGCCTGCTGACACGCAGTGCAGGCGCGGCGCCGAGTCGATATGAGGGGTGACGAGGAGCTCGACGGGGCCGACATGTTGGTCGAGTCCGCAGCCCGATGGGCGGTTGGTAGCGTGATGCCTCTAAGGAGGTTTTAGGCTTGCTGGCTAGGGTGACGCCAAGGGGGGGTGGGAGTGTATGCGTTGGCCGTATGAAAGTCCGGGCTACAGTGTGATTGTGTGTATGTGTGTGCGTGTGTGTGTGTGTGTGTGTGTGACCGTATCGTCGGGATGCTCAAGCTTTGCAGACCAAACTACGCTCACAGCGGTAAAGGGGAATGAAACAGCGCGGGCAGTCCGCCCAAGATGTCCGCCCTCTTGCTTGGCCCGACTTTGCCACGGACGACACAAGCGTACAAAGGCCTTACCAGCTCCCCTATGGGAGTTTCTGGTGCCGTGTGGGCGGAGTAGTGACCACCGGTACGGAGCGGAAGTGGTTGCGGCTCTCCGCCTTGGGTGAGTGGAACTCCGCTGCGGGCAACGGCTTTCCGCGTTGCTGGGTTTTCCGAGGGGCGTGGCACAGTAGCGATCGGCCGTCTATTCTTTTCGGGTTGGGCGGTGCTCCGTAGTTGCCCGTTGGACATGATCAGGTAAACTCAATGTCTCCTGGGGCCGGCGCCGGCGCCTCGTCCTTTATATGGGTAGCAGGCTGCAACGTTTTCCCTCACGAGGTTTCGCCCATACGAGACACACACCAAGGGAGGGGGTGGATTGAGCTGGACGAACCGAGAAGACACGATCGTCGCCCGATCCAGTCCAGGTAACCAGTTGTTCAGAACGCTAGCACCAAGGGCCTGGTCTTGCTGGTTAGGTCATCCAGAGTCGCCCGTGAGTAAGCGTACACATAAGGAGTGACTGAAGATGGGACATGCCCTGGCTTGACGAGGCAGAAGAGAAACAATAAGTAACACATCGATAATGGCGGCCCGATACCGTTGTTTGTGTGCGGGACGAGTTGCCCTTGAATCAAGAGAGTGCCCACCCTGGCCAAGTGGGTGGCATTTGGGTGCTCGGTCTGGTGCTATGTCAGCTAACTACGGATACCGTGGTACCGTTACGCAAGATCTGGGGCGATGGAGACATGTGGATGAATTTGAGTTGTTCTGCATCGTTCCTCGTTGTCCCCGGTGTCACGCCTCTTCCCAAACAGGATCTCCCTATAGCCTCTACGGTCTAGAGACAAGACAGTGCGGAGTACTGTGCGTGGACTGTTTTCCTAAATGGGCAATTATTCATCCAGATAGTCCCTAACGATGCCCCAGATGCGTGCCGCTGTTCCGCTTTGCCTCATAACACCTCGTGACTGCTCACAGCTTATCGGCATAGACAAATGCTTAGAAGTAGACGCATCCATCACCACTTTCCTCCGACGCCAGTACCAAAATGGCAGCCCCAGTCTCTGGCACAGCGAACGGGAGGGCAGACCTCGTGTCTGCGGACGTGGGTGGATGTGCGGTCTGGCGCTCTCCCCGGGATTACACAATCAAGCCATTGCGTCACATAATCAGTCTGTCACCCTTCCTCAAGCATGCCGTAAGCACCCCGGAACCGTCTTACCACTTAGATACTCTCAGCCTTACGAAAGCATGATCTTGGAGATCATTAGGGGCCTCCTGCTTGTTCCCCCCACTCGGGGGACAAAAAAGACCGCTGGTTTTGAAGAACCTTATCTTATGGCGCTATTGCTTTTAGATACCAGAAAGTACGATGTAGGTAAGATGTATACTTTCATACACTTTATAGACTTTCTCGTCTTAGGAGTCCTCACAAATGTATATTTTTAGCATGTAAAAAGCTGCATTGCCTATTGCAGGAGCTGTAGTACTGGTGGTGAGGGTGGCTGTTGTGTAGGGGGAAACCGGCGGTCTTTTTTGTCCCCCGAGTGCCCCCGTCGGTTCATAGTGTCTTGCAGAAAGAACTGTGGAACTACCTGGCGTGCGATGACTGAATGGGAGAGAGGGGGAGGAGGGGGGGGCTCGACGGCTTGGTCCACTGCATCTCCTCAACCTGGAACCCTCGTCGCAGTGCCTCTCACTGTCCTCGCATCCTGCAAGCTGACGTCGTTGGCAGACCTGTCGGTGACCAAGCAACATCGCGTGGATACCATCGGCGACAACCAAGGCCGAATCGGTTCATGGCTTCACTGAACACGGGGGAATGTGGCATGGTTGAGGCTATTCGAGCTAGGACGAGTCTCGTTTCCCGGTCGCCAGCCGCCACTCTCGCTTTTCGACGCCGCGCGCGCTGCCAATCTCGTATTCCACCCTGGTGCCCAGGCAGGACGCTCCGCGAACAAGCAGTGCAGTGCTTGCACGAACAGGCAGCAGAATTAAAATCAAGAAATCTGCTGTCGGGTCTTCAGCAGTGTGCTGAGTGTGACTGCTGACTAACGCGCCTCTGGCCACCCGAATTCCAAATTCAACCTCAAAATGTCCCAGCAGCCATATCTAGGGGGCCCAAGTCCGATCTTGTCGAGACCTAGTTGGCTGGTTCGTAAAAAAAATGGCGGCGATTATGGCGCCATTGATCATCGTTAACCACTTGAAGGAACGAAACCCCCGCGATCATGTTACCGCTAGCCGCCCCTGCTTAGAGCCATGCAGTCCGAGTACCTGAGTTGCCGCAGTGGTATGAATTACTATGTTTAGAATAAAAGAACACTGTTTGTTTGTAGTGGTGGTCTCGACGTTGGATTTCAATCCCGCAACAAAGCTGCGCTGATCTCGTTCTGTTTAGGTCGACAACATTTTCAGCTAGATTTCGGGTTGTTGGTCTGCTTTCAGCTGTGGCCGGGGTTATTGCATCCCCCGGGTCCATCCTGCGACGCCTCTAAAAACTACCTGCGGCCAGCCTGGTTTTGCGAGAACCTCGGTTTATTCCGAAACTCTTTGCTCGAAGCCGGTCCAGTCCCTCTGTTCAAGTGGCATGCGTATCCGTGTACAGGGCATTCTTCTTCCGTGCGGACGGCCCGCGGGTACGGAAACCCTCGCACATGGGACCGTTCCATCCACAGAAAATCTAGAGTCCCAAGCACTTGGCTCTAAACACAAGAAAAGCTTTCCGGACACAGGGCGCCACCCGCAGAACTTGGGCCCGAAAGGTTGTTTGGCATCGCATAAACCATGAGCCCAAATCGACGGAGCTGTCGCTTTCAGAGTGGGGGCTTCCGGAGCACATCGGATCTTCAACCTCCTCGCACGGCTTGATCGAACTCCCAAGACTCGCAAGTTCTAGTAGCATGGCTTGAAAATCGAGGTAAAAGCTGACCTACCGCACTCAGCAGGTTCTCGGCCAATAACAGGCCGACAGAGACATGGAAATCAGCAGGCGACCACATACGCCTCCTCGATATTTGCTTGATGGCGTCCCCAGCCGCCGTACCGGGTAAGCCAGAAGCAGGCTCGGTCCGAGGCTTCGTCGAAAGCGATGACCCCCACATGCTGTGAGCGACAGCGTCTGAACCCCGTGGGTCGATCCAGGCCTGTGGCATGAAACAGGGACATTGTCGGACAGAGTCAATTCAGCACGCCTGGACGTCGGCCGTGTCGTCCGGAGTAATACGGACGGGTGCGAGATGAAGACTGCTTCTTCCGTGTCCAGTCCGAGCCCATTTCCTTTCATGCCTCGTATGCAGTGGTGCGTATTTAGGTTGGGAATCCGGGTCGCAATTTCAGACCATCTCCGGCATGGAGGGTCCAGTGAGGCAGTGCCTCCCACCTCAATATTGGCTGGCGAAACAGGCATGCATTGCATGTCATTTAACGGATTAGGTAGGCTTCGAGCTGCGCATTGTATCCAAAGCGGTAGCGTCCAGGATGCGCGCGACATCGAGACAAGCGTACAAAGTTGCCAAGATTGCGGTGGAAACAGTAGTCAATGGACGACGTTTCGAGGGTTATCTGGGGTTCATTTTGTCCCCCGCCACACCGGAAATGTAAGTTGGAGCGGGGAATATTAGTATCGCCTGATCTACCACTCGGCCTTCAGTAGGTAGCACGAAAGGAAAGAGGCCCGGTGATCTTCGACTGAAGAAAACATACCTATCCTTGACCAACCGTCGTGGGCACTGAGTAGCAGTATCCCCCTTGCTGTCAAGAACGCGATCTACAGGGCACTTTACCATTAATAAGTTGGTGTCCCTCGTCTGTGCAAAGTGGTGGTTTGGTGGATAGCCACCTAGGCAAGGGAGCGTTGGCCGCCTGCTTCTGCGGGGAAATTTGCCCAGGCAGAATAGTGAACCTAGTTGGGAGCATCTTTATGCTTTTCCATGTATATACGAATAGGGGAGACGGCAATACCGGTCGAAACGAAAATAGCGTGCGACTGAGTATCTTTCTCTGACCGGATTCACTCTCGACAGGGCCCTCATCGAATGGTCATTTGCGTGCCGCTGATACCTCTTGAAGCGCTGCTGGCCATCCTAGGTCCTTTTCAACCACGCCCCTTCCTCTTATGGGAGAATGGGAGGAAGCAAATAATTTGATTCCCTACTACGCAGTAGTCCAGATGTGTGACCCTGGTGACAGGCCGTTTTCCAAGTAGCTCCTTTTTGAACAGACGACCAATAACGAGATGGAAATCATAGCCGCTCGGGGAATGAGCCTTTCGGTCCGAAACCCTATTGCAGCATCGTATCGGCACATGCCATAGGGCTTTCTTTAACCATGATCTTCCACGGAACTGATACGGCAGCCACACGGCCAAAAATAATAACCAGGCCACTAGCACTTGCCATAGTTGCATTGCCTTGCATAGCAGCTTTGCGTAGACGGAACGGGTAGAAACAGCTTTTCTATTGCTTCACGGCCCGGATGGTAACGCCGGCACGTTGGGTGAGGGCCCACCAGGTGCACAGCCAAAGTGCTGGCGTCTCGCCTTGATGTCTCTAATTTCAAGAGGGGTGGGCGGGGCATGCTGAAAGTATATTTACCCAAGGTGTAATTGATGGAAAGCTTGCTAAGCCGCTGGTGCAGTTTAGGTCGGCTCAACTGTTTAAAAAGGTGGTTTGGGTGTGTCCGTAGACCACCTATTATACGATATAAGCTATCTGGAGCTGAAAGCGAGGTGTGGCACGTGTCCGGATAACCGGAGTATGTCTGTGTAGTCACATCAGGAAGTGTAAACTACTACTAGGTACTCTCTGAATGGATAGTTCACCTATCAACAGGGGTGGGGGCACAAGGCCAGAAACATCAATGTCTCTGTCACCATTAGTTTGGATTCCGTCGACAGTCCATGTCGGCTGCTCGAATCAAGCCACCTTGGTAACTCGCGGGTCGCCCGCAATGGACCAAACCTGAGAGCTTTCTAGATGCAGTGATGTATAAAGGGAGCCATCCGCAAGGTAGGTATGCTCTCGAGTTATGGTGTGAGGACAAAGTGATTGTACAGGTGGGGCTCAATCAAGACAATGATACGACATGTGAGAAGGAAACATCCCAATGAATAAGACACGGTAGGCAGTCATTTGCATGGTACACCGGCTACCCGAAAACTGTTACAGGAAGAAGGAAGGAAGCAAGCAAGCAAGAAAAGAAGAAGGTTCTCACAGGAACAGCGAGGTACGCGGCCTTGTGGTCGAAAGATGACAGACGCCCTGAGTAACCTGACAAGGACATGCAGAGGGGAGGCAAGGCGAGCAGAAGCCCCGATGTGGTGTTGTGTGGGTGGCAGAGCCTCGTCTGGCCCGGAAGGGTGGGCTTGGGTTTGTGCGTGCGTGTGTATGTGCGGGCGTGTATGCGCGCGCGTGTGTGGGGGATACCACAGGAACTGGAAGGTGGAAAAGGGCAGCGGCAAGATCGGTACGTATTTATTTACCCGCCTGATTGGGCGGGACTTGTGGCAGGAGGTTAAGATTGCGCCTGTTTAAATCTGTCGAAAAACGGTTGTCTCACCCCTGCCGCCGGTCAGGGGCGGGGAGGAAGGGGGCGCTATGCGACTAGAGCAAGGTACAATCGACCGACCGTGCCCCTTGTTCTTTGTCCCCCACCCATCCACGTTGGAATACAATCCGGCAACCAATGACTCTCATTGGAGGAGGCCTCTGTTTCTCAGGATGCCTTCGTACTACTTTACCTTCCACCTACCTAAGCATACCTAGCAGTGCCTCCCTACCTTATCTCACTGCGGCGGGTAGAAGGTTCATTTGCTACCTAGGTAGGGAGGCAATCCCGGATCTCCTTGAGTTGCCATTTGGGGGTTGTCATGCCAAGGAGTGACCAGGTGGTCAGAGTCCTTCGTCCGGACGCCACGCACATAGCGAGCGTCCTACCTATAGCGGGAATGTTATCCGTACAGATGAGAACTCAATCCATCCAGCGCATCGCCAACTTGCCTCAAGCTTTTCCTCCAGATCGGCTCTCGGTCCATCGACAACGAGACGCGAGTCTCGACCCCCGGCGCACATGTCGTGTCGTATCAAGGGTGTCAGGCACAGCTCCAACGTGAGTGGCTCCCAGGGGTTGCTTAGGGGAACCACCACTAAGCGCCCAAAAGGGAAACGGCCCCAAATCAGAAGCGCTACACTGCAACCATTGCCTCCACTCCTCCTTCTCCAGGGGGACCTTGAGCATGGCCCCTTTCAGGCCAGTCGCCGTCTGCAATCCCACTTTGATCAATCGCTTCCCAAAATCCTCCAAACGCTGGCTCATTTTCCTCTTTTTTTTTGCCCTCCCATTTCCTTCTAAATGGACCGTCATCTTGGAGTCTTGAATTGCACCTTGGTTCTGCTGTCACTTTGGTGAGACATTCCTGACCCAGATCCGCATGATTAGAGACAGCCACCGCCGCCCAGATCCCGTCTTTAACCATGGCCGCCCGCGACCCTCGTCCACCTCATCTCAACCTCCATCACCCACCGGAAGCCCCCGAGGACCCTCCATGTTCTTCTGAGACTCCTAACGCTTCATCTGATGTACTCCGGGGCCGTTCGCCCATCCGCAATTCCCACCGCCCTGCAGCCTCCCCTTCGCCCTCGCCTGGACATAGCAGATCGCAGACCTTGCCCGTGGTAACGCCTACCTTCAACACCACCAAGGCAATCAAGCGAAAGCCTCTCTCCTCCACCGCCTCCCAGTTGGCCGCCAGCTACGGCTCCGGCCCGACAACTCCCTCTATTCTGTCGCCTTCCGACTTTGCTGCACCCGACACGCGCTTCTCGAGGTCCTACTCTGTCGACAGCCCGACTCTCTACGAGTACCCCGAGAACAGCGTCCGCCCTCTGTTCGCGCCACCAGCTGCGCATCAGAAAAACAACTCCCAGTGAGTCCCAACATTGCCCGACATCTGTCATGCGAGATCCCGCCTTGCAGTAAGGCTACTCCATAGAGGGTAATGCTAACCTGTCATTCTTCTTCTCACAAGCAGACCCACGCCCGCGGGTGCCGTGCACGACGCGGCCTCTTCCTCACGAAACAGACCAAGCACCAACCTGGTCTTCCCTCAAACAGGACCTTCAGACGGCCTGTTGGAATCTGCCTGCTGGCCTGCCGACGTCACCCCAACCTTCTCCCCTAGGTTACCGAAACCGCCACCTGAGCCCATCATTGAGGAGGACACAGACTCTGACTCCGACTCGACTTACAGTCACAACACTAATGAGAACTCTATCATGTCCATACCCACCTCCAAACCTACTCCTCCTCATCTGAACCTCAACGGCCATCGAGACGAATCACCTCAAACCACCACTACCGTATTGGAAGCCAGTCAGGCCGTTTCGCCGAGTACATCAACACAAACGCCCTCCCTCGATAAGCCTCTGCCTAAGTCACCGGGCTCTTCCAAGATAGCCAACTTCTTCTCCTGGGGATCTTCGCCGTCGCCTTCGACGACAGAGTTCTCCTCTCTCTCTTCACCCCTAGGATCACCACGACGCATCACGCTGACAGATGACACCCCTCTCACGACCGGAGTACCGTCATTGCAGCCGGAACCGAGAAAAGGGAATGCTACACCTACAAACGCTCTTGGATATTGCGAATCAAACCTGTACACGCCACCGCCTTCCTCCCTAGCCCCATCACTCCAAATCGAAGAGATGGAGGACGAGCTCAAGGCCATCAGCTCCGAGCTGGCCTCGTCCATTCGTCGTGAAATGGACCTGGAGGACCTTGTCGACAGACTACAGTCCGAGATCAACAACCCCCAAGCGTCCGGCAGGAGAACCAGTGACTACTTTTCCGACTCGGGCTACAGCTCTACCAAGTTCAGCGAGTACGACCAGAACAAAGAAGAGATTGAGAAGATTCAGCGCCGTGCCGAGCAAGAGAAGGCCTCCATGCGCCTGGAGTTGACCAACAAGCTCCAAGAGGAACGATCACGGAGAGCTGAGCTTGATCAGCAAATCAGGGAGCTGGCTGAGAAAGCTTCCCAAGTCGACGTGGCGCAGATCAATAGTGACGACGCCAACAGCCGCCTCCGAGACCTAGAACATACTTGCGAAGATCTACGACGGAGGCTGGGCGAGGAAGTCCAGGTCAGGTCCAATTTCGAAGACCTGCTGTCCGTCCTCAAGGTCGAGCTCCAAAGCGCTACCAATGAGCGCGACAACCTCCGCGATGAAATCGTGCCGCAACTCAAGGCAAAGCTTGATGGGCTCGAGGCCGAGGCTTCCGAGTACGTCAACCTCACTTACGAGTCGTCCAAGATGCAGCAGGAGTTGGAAGTCCTCAGGCAAGAAAACCAAGCGCTCAAGGCTTCAGGACAACAGCCTCAGCCAGAGACCCGTCCCCGAAGCTCCACTTCCCGTCTCGCTCGATCCAGCTCCGTCACCGCTGCGCCCTTTGTCCTGCAGAAGGCTCCCACAGGGCTCGGGCTGACCAGGTCTAACACTGTCAAGTCTGGCGTGACTGAGTCGCGTGAGCAATTGTCGGAGCGCCTAAAGGATGTCGAGGCACAGAGAGATGCCCTGCATAATGCGTTGAAGAGCCTGCTCGAGAGGCAGGAGTTCCAAAACCGAGAGAACGAGAAGAAGATCACGGCTCTAGAGGTGGAGCGTGAGCGGCTGATGTCGGCCTCCCCGCGCAAGGCCGGCTTCGAAAGAGAAATATCCAGCTTGCGTGTGGAGATCAATGTGCTCCGTCGACGCGCCGATGAGGCGGCCGAACAGAAGTGGCAGGTGGAGAAGGGTCTTGCCGGTCTTAAGATGGACCTCGACCGTGCCGAGGGAGAAGTCGCCGCCCTTCGTGATCTGCTGAAGGAGAAGGATATCCTCATTCCCCCGTCAATGGCACGATCGAGTACGTACGAGCCAGCCTCAACAGTGCCCGTCACTTCAGAATCCCTCGAAGGCGCCTTCAAGGATCTCCAACTTGCTTACAAAGACTCTCTGCTCAAGATCAAGGAGTTGGAAAGTCGCGGTGCCGTACTTACCGGAGATGAGGCCACTCAGCTGGCCCTCCAGCGGCTTGAGCAATCTCTCACGACTGCCGTCTATGAACGTGATGCAGCGAGAGAGGAGGCTTCGGCTTACAAGGACCAACTGGAAAGTCTTGCCGGCAGTGAGGTCGCTCACCTGGAAAGCGAGCGTGCGCTTGCCGACGAACTCCGCATTTCTGCCCAGCGCGTCGAGGAACTCGCCTCGCAGGTTCAGAAACAGCTCTCCGTGAACTCGGAACTTCGCCAACGTCTCGCGGACGCCATTGCTCGCGGGGACGCCGACCGCAAAGCAAACGCCGACCGCATCACTCGGTTGCAGAGCCGCCTCAAGCACCTGGAAGAGCAGCTTCAATCTGCCCAGATCGCCTCCGAGGAGCGTGTCGCTCGGCACGAGGAGCAGCTGAGGGAGCTGAAGGACGCCCAGAGCGCTCAACTCGTTCGGATGAGCCCGTCCCCCATCGGCGGCAGCTTCCGCTCTCCGCGCAAGCCCAGTTTAAGCCCCATGCCCTCACCCATGTTCCCTCGATCGCCGCGCTCCATGCCGAAGCAGTCTGTTGAGGACGACATCCAGATCGACATGTTGCGCGCTAAAGTCGTCGAGCTGGAGACGGCGCTCACGAACGCCGACTCGGAAATGCAGGACGTCGTTGCCCGCATGAGTACGGCGCAAATCGAAGTCTTGACCTTGCAGGAGGAGCGTGAGGCCGCAAGGCGGGAGACCAGACGTCTCCAGCAGGAGCTGGAGAATGAGAGAATGAAGTCCTTCGAGGATCGCTTCAAGTCGCTTGGCGGCACTAATCAGTGATTTAAAGAGCGACCGTTTTGGCTCGAATAGGGGCGCTTGCACTAAGACATAACGCAACCTCATATACCCCGTCATCAGCATGCGGCGCGCCTTGTTTCAAGATGAGCACTGGGGCCAGGTCACATCCTTGACAACCAACGTCCACGCTTCACTTGGAGTCACACCATCGGGATTCTGTCATTCAAATCCACCAGGAAGGTGGCGGTGCTGGTTCATTGCACTGGCAAGCCATGCGTTGGGAAACCAAAGGGCGCATGCCATCACTGTTTCTGATTTCTATTAATGTTTTTTTCTTTCTTTTTGGGTATCGGAGTATTTCTGCCACTTTTGGGATAAGGCAGCGTGCCCGGATCCCCACAGATCGGCTTTTGTGGTGTTACAAACAGCACCTTGGACGGCCGGAAAAACTACCTACAGCACATGATTTTCTGTCTTCTGCTAGTCTGCAGACTCTTATACCTCTTTATATATACTTAGTGGGCGGGCAAACACTGAAGGTGTTTGCATAATGTGTTATCTAGTTGTTATTCGCCCCCTCGCCGCTATCCTCAGAACTTCCTGTTGTAGGAAGTTCATAGGACGAGTTGTAGGGGACGTGAGTTGTACAAATAAGAAGCATGCACGGTAAAGGGGGCATATGTGCAGGAGAAAAGGCGATGGAAGAAAAGGCAAAGATATGGGATCTGGCCAAGTTGTCAAGGTTCGACTCGGGGTGGGCAAGCGTCGGATGAGGAGGACCAAAGGGAAGATGTGTATGTTAGAAGAATTGATGACTTGAACCACACTTGGAGAAAAACTACGATACCCACCCAGTATTGACTGGTTTTGTGTTCAACTAGGCTACTTCTTGGATTCGTCGAGGCGTCACGGGCCCGCCGCGCCCCAAACGGCGGGCCGCGAGAATCACTTTTGGACCGCCGCGGGGAGGAGGGGTCTGCTAGGATGGAGGGCTGGTCCTGACCAGCCGTTCGCATGACTGTCAAAATTTGCACTGGCCTCCACGGCACAGCAATGTGGGACCTTGAATAGGCGCAGTTATTCTTTCCCTGAGTATAGCCATGGGTACGGACGGATAAAGAGAAACTCTTGCCTCTGCCAATCTTCTTCAAGGTTCAGTGCAGTGCGCTGCGCACCTTGTCACCGAGGGGAACGGTTATGGATATCAAATGTCTCGTGTCTTGTTCATCTCGTAATTCGGTGGGCAAGTCCCCCTCCTTGCAACAACCAAATCCGCTCTAGCTTTTAAAACAACGCCGTAATTTTCGTGTCGCGACTCCCGGTGAGACGACTCACCCGTCACTCTTCATCGTCCAAGCCAAGTGTTGCACTGTTATTCTTTGGGTTCCAGCTGTGACTCGGCCTTACAATCCACCGTACCGCTTCACGATCCCTGCAACCTTGTTCGCAAGCTCATCAGCCTCGGAACGGGTGGCTGCCTCGGCGTACACGCGGCACGCGTTCTCTGTACCACTGGCCCGAGCAAACGAACGAGCACTGGTGTACTTCCTAACACACTGGTCGATCTCGTCCTGGGCACCTTCAGGGTGGCTGAGGCGGCGTTCGGCGTCAGTTGTCTGAAAAGCGTCCTTGTTGCCAACCTCAACGCGAACAAGGCGGTTGGGGAGGTCCGAGTATGTCGAGGCCCAGTCCTTGAGAGTCCAGCCCTTGTGGGCGAGGATCACCTCGACCATCAACATGTCCGACAGGGCATCGCCGACCGTCTGGTTGACGAGGTTGCCAACTGCGGCAAGAGTCTCGAGGGCGTCCTTCTGGGCAGGGGACTGGGGCTTCGTCTCGCGGAAAGCACGCATGGCGTCCTGGCTGAATAGGACGGTGCCGTGGCCGTTGGCCTCGAAATAGGGGCCGATGTCGAACTTGAGGGCGGCGTGGTGCAAGTGCTTGACGCCGGTAGGCGTGCACACAACGGGCAATCCGAGGTGCTTCTCAATGTAGTTGGTGCTTGCACCGTTAGCATAGGCTGTCTGAACAACGCCGATACGGAGGTCATTCTCGAGGCCAGCGGAACGGACGAGGTCACCGATAAAGGAAGCAGCCAATGTGGATATCCGGTCGCCGTCCAGCATGAAGAAGCCGGTATCCGGGTCGGTGTAGTAGTAGATCAGGCGGTCGGCATCCCCGTCAAAAGAACAATAGCGGGCGCCAGGAATGGGCTTGGGAGAAGCAGGGGCACGCTGCTTAGTCTTGACGAAGTCTGCTCCGCACTAGTAACTGTCAGCTCGAGCAATCGACACGGCTGTGATGTAATAAAACTTACGTCGAGGTTGAGGACCTCGGGGCGAAGGACGTCGTCGTTGACGACCTTGACGTCGAAGCCGGTCACGTCCTTGGGGACGTGCTTCAGGAACTCGGTGAGCTTGGGGCCACCGACGCCGTTGGAGCAGTCGACGGTCAATTGGCCTTCGATTTTGCGACCCTTGAGAGCCTTGACGAAGGCATCGGCAAACTTCTCGTAATAGCCCGTTTCGCTGACCTTGCCGTATGACTGGGGGGTGCCCTCGGTGTTGATGCATCGGGTAAGGTAGTGCAGCTGGGGAGTGGTGAGGATCTTGTAATCGACGTACTCGACACCGGTGGCCTCGAAGGAGTCGGCAAGAGCTGCAACGAGCTTGTGGCCCGAAGGACGGGTGTCTCGACCGTAAATGACGCGGGCGGGGGCCGAGAGATCGATGCGGAGCTGGGAGGCCAAAGCCTTGTAGTTGTCAACGAGCTCCTGGTCCGAGGAGCTGTTGACAAGCTTCGTAGCGTACGACTCCCACTCCTGCTCGAGCATGTCACCCATGGGGTCGACAATCTTGACGCCATTGTCGACAGCGGGGTTGTGGCTAGCCGTGATCATAACACCAATGGCCTGGCCACCGAGCTTGCGACTACGCAGGCCGGAGAGCAGACCGACACGGAAAGTGACACCGTCGAGGAGATCGGCCTTCATCCGAAACCCCGCAGTGCCATACTTGAAGATGTGATTCGGCACGATGGGGTGCTTCTGGGAAGCGGCGATGATCTTCTCGTCCGACATGGCGGGCGTTAGTATAAAAGACGAGTTTGGGATGCGGGTGTTCGTAGACAGAGGCACAAAAGAGTTCGGAAGGGGGGTTTTACGAGCTAGAGCGATTGACGGGGCGGAAGTTAGAGAAGGAGGAAGAAGCAGATCTGGGGATGTTTACGAGAAAACAGTGGAGAGGAAATGGCGGGCGGCAGTTGGCTTGCTGGACGGGCGTGGAGGCCGCCATTCCTGTGTCCTCCTTTTTCTTATTCCTCCACTCACTCACCTTACCTCCTAGCTCCCCAGTGTTAATTATCACCTGGTGCAAAAATAGCAGCAGTAGCGTTAGTAGTGATAGCAGCAGCAGTAGCAGCAACCAACCTCAACACGGCGGGCCCCGCCAGCTGACACTGGCCGTGATGCAATCCTGCAAGTCAGATGGATGCAGGGCACCTCACCGCAAGTGGAAAGAGGAGGGTGGGGGCGCAGTCCCGGAAAGCCCCTCCACACCAACACAGCCGAGTTGAGCGCACCTGCTGAGGGGGGGGGGCATCCAGCAGCTAAATTAGCGCTCTCAGAACACTCCATGGCTCGCACGCTTCCCTAGACAAGAGTCACGTGGTTTCGTGATTGGACTCGAAGCCCAGGCCAAAAGTCGCTTTGTGCGTCCTGCGCGTCTCGTTGCCTCCTTCCTTTCGACTCCTAGCCTTTTCTCCGATCCTGATTCTTGGCCCCAGTCCTGCGCCGAGAGCCAACGCGTTGATCGATGGCTGTTTCAACGTCGTTTTCAGCTCAACATCCGCGCCTCGAATTCCTTCGCAAAAATGCTATTTTCAGCACGCCACTCTTGGTGATGACTTTGAAGACTCAGCCAAGAATACCTGCATCACGTCAGCACAATGGCTGGCGAACATGAGCAATACGCAAACCCCTTGCTTCTTGACTGGGTCAAAGAGTGGCTCGACACCGCGAGGGAGCGTAACATGAAAAGCGCCTCTACCTACAGAAACGCCTACGAGTCTCTCAAAGCATGCCCCATCACCTTCAAGCACCCGCGCCAGCTCACTCAGCTCAAAGGTTTTGGAGACAAGCTCTCCTCTCGCCTCACAGATAAGCTGAAGGAACACTGCGAGGCCAACGGTCTGCCTATGCCTACGAATCCGCGCTTATCCAAGGAAAGTCGCCAACTCCTCGGTGGGGCCGCTGAAGATGACGAACCCCCACCTCCTAAGAAGACGCGGAAAGCAAAGCCCTATGTTCCGACCTATCGATCCGGCCCCTATGCCCTTCTGCTGGCTCTATCGGCATTGGACGAGGAGGCGCAACTGGGAATGACAAAGGCCAATCTCATCGAGCTAGCACAGGAACACTGTGACTCGTCATTCAGTGCGCCTAGTGACCCCACCAAGTTCTATACGGCCTGGAACTCGATGAAGACTCTCATAGATAAAGATCTCGTCTGCGAGAAGGGCCGCCCACAGAGGCGTTATTCGCTTACGGAAGAAGGGTGGGAGGTTGCCAGGCGCATCAAGAAGACAACAGAATCGAGCTCAAGGGCCGATGCCTCCGTGGCAGGCCCCAGCACCCGTCCTGAGCTTGAAACGAGACCGGATGCGGCCACAGCAGCATTGGGAAGAAGCGCTTCATTGTCAGTCGAGCCCGTGGAACAGGCAAAGCCCAAGTCGGTATACGAAGGCGTCGTCGCAAATGGCCCAACAGTCTCGGATGATGCTTCGTTGCCAACATTCACTCCAATACGGCTTGCGCCGGGGTCGTTCACAGTCCATCTCGCGTTGGATATCCGCGAAGTTCGAGCGGTAAAAGACCGCGATTACATGCAAGATGAACTCACCAAAAAGGGGGTCAAACCCCTCATGCGGGCGTTGGAAATCGGCGACGCGCAGTGGATCGCCAAATGCCACGATTCCACCGCCCTGTCCCGTCATGGTGCAGAAGGAGACGAAGTCGTCCTGGACTGGATCGTCGAGCGAAAACGACTTGACGACTTGGTCAGCAGTATCAAGGATGGTCGTTTTCACGAGCAGAAGTTCCGGCTTCGCAAATCCGGCGTCAAACACGTTGTGTACATCGTTGAAGAGATTTCGATGGACTCGGGCTACTACTCCAAGATCGAGGAGATGATCCAGTCGGCCACCGCTTCCACTCAAGTAGTTAACGGCTACTTCCTGAAGAAGACCCAGAAAATGGACGACACAATCCGGTACCTCGCGCGCATGACGTTTATGCTCAAGAAGATGTATGAAAACAAGCCTCTTCACGTTATCCCGACGCCGGCTCTGACGGCGCAGAACTATCTGCCGCTGTTGGAACACCTGCGAGAAAAAGAGCCGTTGACGGGCTACTACATCACCTATCCGGCGTTCGCATCGTTGGCGTCCAAGTCGGACATGATGACGTTGCGAGACGTTTTTCTCAAGATGCTCATGACAACGAGGGGTATAACAGGAGAGAAGGCATTGGAGATTCAGAAGCGGTGGAAGACACCACATGACTTTATCAAAGCATACCAAGAGTGCGGCTCGGGTGAGCAGGGGCTCAAGAGGAAACGAGAGATGGTTATCAATGGCTTGCCTAACCTCGTGGGTCGCAAGAAGATTGCCAAGGCCGTCAGTCAGCGACTGGCGGAAGTCTGGGGCGATGCTTGAGCATGAGATATCCGGATGGCGTGGGACATGTCATACCAACAACGCAGATTAGGATAAACCGACTTTATAGCAAACTTGAGATGCAAAACCAAAAGGTGTGATGGGGCAAAGAGAACAAAGAAATCCCCAGAGCGCTACGAAGACTTTCCGGCCAACCCCTGAGCGACGATGCGCTCCACCATTTTCTCCAGCGGAGCACTGCCCGCGCCGCCGAGATAGCTCGTCAGGCTCTTCTCGGCGTACTTGGCCATCATGTCGACCTCGACATTGACCGTGTCGCCGGGCTTCTTCCCCGCGACGACCACCTTCTCCTGGGTGTAGCTGATGAGCATGACCTCCCACCAGCCCTCGTCGTCGTTGACCTGGGTGACGGTGAGACTGGTGCCGTCAAGGGCGACGTAGCCCTTGTAGACGACGTAGCGTAAAACGGCTTTGTCGCGCGGCGCGAAGCGGAAGGTCAGCGCGTTGCCGTCGGGCGTGACGGCGAGGATGGCGGCGGTGGTGTCGACGTGGCCCTGGACAAAGTGCCCGCCCATGCGGGTGTCGGCACGGACGGCGCGCTCGAGGTTAACGCGGGAGCCCTGGGACAGGGAGCCCAGATTGGTGATGCGAAGGGTCTCCGGGGCGACGCCTACGCGGAAGGACGGCGGGGAGGTCTCGAAGTGGGTGACGGTGAGGCAGACGCCGTTGATGGCGATGGAGTCGCCGAGGTGGCAGTCCGAGAGGAGCGTGGAGGACTCGGGCAGAGTGATTGTGAGGGAGGTGCCGCCGGTCTCATCGTTGGGGTTGAGTTCGGAAACGACTAGGGAATGTGTTAGTTGAGTGGCGATGGCGAGGTGAGTCAGGGGGGGGGCTGATGGGGCATCGGACCTCCAATGTCTTCGACGATGCCTGTGAACATGGCTGTCTTTTGTGTCTTGCCTGGCTAAGGGTATGGTGTTTATTTCCTCAATTATATTGGAGCTGTAAAGATCAAGATCTGGAGGATGGGCGGCCGAGTGAGAGAGTGAGTGAGTGGGATGAGAGGTCGTCCAGGCCCTTCGGAAGCTATAGGTACCAGATCGGTGACCCCTCCAAAAAATTAACCCCTCTCCCCACTTTCTGCAACGAACAGATGGCCGACGCCCACTAACAAGAAACAGTAACATTCCAGCCGTGCACCGCCTTGTTGCCCGTGGAATTCGCAATTCCCCTGCCACATTTGCTCTGTCCGAGCATCGCGGTGCCTTTCCCCCGCTGTGGACTGGTTCCTTCGTTCGTTCCTGGCAGTCACCTCGCGCTGGCGTCTATCCTTCCAGGGCATTCGAAATGGCTTAGCACGGTTTAGTCAGCATGTTTGGCCGCTGTCGATAGCGCTTCAGGGATCGGTTGGGGTGGGGGGGGGGGAGGGGATATATGTAAGCATCATCACATCAGACAACGGACTCGGAAGGAATATGGTTGATGGGACCTTTTCCCTCTTGCACGATGCGCGTAATCTCAAGTCTTCCTCGGAACCTCGGAATTACGGGCGTATTACTTGTGATCCAAGAGGCTCGTGTTCATGTGCCGTTCGAGTTCGTTATGCCTGCCAACGCTTGTTGGCAGGCCCAAGACATCCCCCGTTGAAGTCAACGTTTGTTCACCCGGTGATATGGTTGGTTTGCCGCCAACGTTTTCGCCAATGGTATAATTTCTGATAAGGCCTCGGCTCGCTATAAGTGTACCCTACTGACATGGTCCAGTCATGACCTTGGACATCGCGGTTATGTCTCTCTTTGCTGCGGATGCCGAGGCAAACAAAGTGTTCAAAGTTGAACAGCGGCGCGAACAGTCCATAACGTGTAGAACTGAAGGACGGGATGGGCAAAGAGCAATGACAAGGCTAGGATGAGTGCAAGATTACATGGCGTAGGAGCTATTGTTCCCATGTAAAAAAATGATGGTTTCGAGTAAACGAACCAGCACGAGGTCAACCTTATACTCGCCGTAGACGTCTCCAAGTTTAGCAACAACCTGCCATCGGCTGACTGTCGCCAGCCTGAAAGCTAACTAGGCACTTTCCAAGGTCTCTCAAATGGAACGGAGATGTGCTTTTGACAACGGCCTCAATAAGCTGACGGCCCAGTCGGTGCTTCGAGAATGCGTTCGGGGCTTGCTTGTCGCGCTCTGGGCCCAAGATGCTCTGCGTATCTCGATGGACTTGGGTGGGTATCTCTACGGAATGAACGCTTCTTCGGTGCCACGGTAGAGCTATCCGAGTTGAACTGATCCGTCCTAAAGTGGTAGTGAATACCCCGTCCGGAAGTGTGGAATAGGCACCTGTTGTTTCGGGCCGCCCGCTCTCTGTGTAGACTACCCGTGAAGCCGGGGGCGTGGATTCTGAGATGTTGTCCAACGCAGACACGCCATGGCGTAAGTAGGCGGCACGGTTGTTGACTCACAATATGCATACCAGGCCGTTGAATGCCAGCTAAGTCTTTGCGTCCTGTGTACAGGGACATGGGTTTCAAACACTTTAACAACCAATCCACTTGGCGTGTCAGCTTTTGAGAACGGCACGTTGAAGCCATGCAGGCCGTGAATCGGTTCGCACGTGGCTCACGCGGACAAGACGCCGGAAGCAACGTTCCACGATACTTGTAGCCCATGGGTCGTTGCTTCTCCCAGCAGAGTCCTCCACCTTGCGTTTCTTGCTCAACACATTCAGACCTTGTAAATGATGCCTGCCGGCACACAAAGGCCAAGACTACGGTACCACGGGGTGCGCCCCCCCCCGGGCGAGCATGTAGTCGCCGACCAACCGGATCGTTGCGCATGGCCGTGAATACCGCCTCCGCGCCGACTATCCCTCTCCCCTCCTTTTGCCCATAGCTACATGTGAGCTGCAGATAAGGTTTCCCCATGCCCTTTAGGCCCCTGAGTGGCAGATACCTCCTGCTTGCACTGTGTATGTGTTTGTGAGTGTGTACGTGCCGGCGAGAGCGAAGAGCTTACGATTCTACTGTCGGCCTCTCGGTAACAAGCGCATCCCAGGCAGCTATTGATATTTCTTGCTAATACGTTTACAAGGTCATGATGCAGCATCAACTCACTCTAGATTGAACCCTCGTCTTGGATATGTCCGGCTTCCGGTCCACGAGTTAACGCGAGGAATGGCGAGATCTCGATATAGGAGTAGAATCCACCCAAAGAGGAATGTGGAGGATAGATAATGACAATCGTAATATAATATAAATTCAGGCGGTTACGCCATGCTTGTGGTATCTTCCATTCATTCAAAAGAGGAGACAACCTCGTGGTCTCATGTAAGGCAGCCCGCCTTCACCCTGATTAAAAACTATAAACCCATTTTTGGTACTCCATGATGCAAAACTTCCGTGCAATCCATCCTTTAGGCCCGCTTCTCATCCACATCCGTCCTCGCTTCAATGACGGGGCTGGGCTGGATCTGGTCACCCGCCTCCTTCTCCCTTGCAGACGACGACGAAGACGCTTCGGCGGCGTCGGTCATGACGCCGTTGGAGCTCTTGCCCTTGTACTGGTCCTTGAAGTAGCCGTGCATCGCCTCAGAGAACATGTCCGGGTCCTCCCATACCTCGGGCTCCTTCTCGCCCTGCATCGCCTGCCTCTCCTCCCACTCCTTGCGCATGTCCTCGATCTGCGCCTTGTGGTCCTTCTCGGCGTCGTAGTATTTTCCGACGCCGCGGAGACGCTCCCAGACGCTGAGATGGGTGGGGTGTACGGCGACGCCGTGGTACTCGGCCTCCTTGCCATTGCGGATGTAGGTCCAGCGGCGCTCTTGCTCCTTGAGGTCCAGGCCAGTGGTGTCGGGCAGGAAGAGCCAGGTGAGGAGCATTCCGGCAAGACCGAACCACGGAACGACGTAGAACTTGGTCTGGGTGTCGATGTAATTGTACAGGACGGAGGCGAGGAGGGCACCGGCCTTTCCAATACAAGCGGAAAATCCATGGGCTGTGGCGCGGATGGGGGTTGGGAAAACCTCGCCGGCGACGAGGAAGGTGACCGAGTTGGGGCCGAACTGGTTAAAGAAGGAGCTGAGGAAGTACATGGCCTGGAAAGCGTGGACGCCGGCGGGACTGACGTAGTAGTCGAAGTTGAAGGCCGGGATGACGAACATGATGAAGCACATCAGAAAACCAACCTGCTGCATCATCTTGCGGCCGTAGAGCTTGTTGTCGATGAGCATGGAGGCGAGGTAGTAGCCGCAAAGGGAGACAACGACGTTGATCAGACTCCAGGTCCACTTGGTCAGGAGGGAGTCGGGGTTGCTGGAGATGATGGAGATGAACTGGCCCTGGAAAAGCTTGTTGCCGTAGAAGAAGACGTCGTTGCAGAACCAGGTGCCGGCGGTGGCGAGGAGACGGCCGCCAAAGTGCTGGCAGCAGTACTTGAGAGCGTTGATGTCGTAGCCTGTGACGCCCTGCTTCTTCTTGGCAAGGGCGAGCTGCTGGTTCGCGCGCGGCATCTTCCAGATACGGTAGTAGACGAGCCACAGGGTGCCAATGGCGGGCAGAGCGAACGAGATGCGGAAGGTGTACTGGGCGGCGGCGACGGAGTACGGGCCGTCGCCGTAGCCGCGGTTGAAGATGACGAGCAGAACGATGAGGACGACCTGGTTGACGAACTGGCCCCAGCCCTGCATCAAGAAAGCCATGGTGACCTTGCGGCCGCGGTGCAGGCGGTCATCGCGCGTAGACATGCGGCCGGCCGCCACCGCGTTCTCCATGGAGGAGGTGGCGGTGATGGGATATTCGCCCCCGACGCCAAAGCCGTAGAAGAAGAGGGACCAGGCGTAGAAAATGACCCAACCCTGGAGGGAGGCGGCCCAGCTGCCGGTCAAGAGCAGCAGACCGATGAACATGATGGCGGCGTCCTGAATGAGACCGTAGCGACGACCAATCCAGTCACCGATAACCTGCGACAGGGTCAGAAACTGTGCTCTCACAGCGGGTGATGCCAGCACTTACACCAATGGCAGCTTGGCCAATCATGATACCGACAATCTCGAGGTAGGTAACGGAGGCAACCCAGTTCTGGGTACAGACGGTGTGCGACTTTCCCCAGCATTCGGGCCAGACGGCAGCGAAGAGCGGCTCCAAGTTACCGATGGAGAACAAGACGTAGCCCTCGAGACCGAGACCGGCACCAGGGAGAACGGCGTTGCGGAAATACCAGGAGACGGGCGACAGAGGGTCTTTCTTCATCATGGCTGCGGTGGCCCTGAGCTCCTTGAGGGCCTCATCGCGGTCGACCTTGCTAACGAAGTTGACGCGTTTCCACCAGGGCAGGTCGGCCCAATAAACGCCGTCGGGGGTATACGAGTCGTCGGGGCGCGTGACATGGCCGAAAATCTGGCGTTCGTATTCGGTGGTATGCTCCGTGGGGTAGTCATCGCCCGTCTCGGGGCCGTGAGGCACGGGAAGGACGCCGATGGGGGCAGAATGGCGATGGGTCGCCATTGTGTTTAAAAAAGTCGACCAAGGTGCGCGGAAAACTTTCTCGTGTCGTCAGTGGAGAAGGAAACCGAACAAAGATCACCTGGGGTGGCCCGCGCGTAGATGACGAAGGGAGGGCGGCGGGTGGTGATTAGAAGTATATCTCGTCGGGTGTGCCGTGGGGAGACCAAAGCTGAACCTTGGGACGATCGGACGGTACCCGAGGACAAGGTTCACTCGATGATGCGGTTCCTGACTTTCACCCTGGCGAGAGCAGGTGAGGGAGGATGGAGGGTTTGATGTTGGCCACGGGGAAAGAAGTGAAAGTAGAGGAGACACGATCAGGCCAAGAGGGAAGGGAGCAGATATAAGCAAAGTTAATACTGGGATGGGGTGGTGGTGGATGGCTCGAGTGGGCAAACTGGGGGGATAGGGAAGTGGAATCGGTCGAAGCGCGTGGAGACGTTGAACCAGGTCGACTCTGGACCAGTGCCAGTCGAGGATTGAATCCCGTGGCAGGCTGAGCTGCTTCAGCGGCGGGCCAACGATTCTGCTATGTGCGGAACGGTCCCCTGGTTAGTGTATCCGTAGACAGGGTACGGATAGTCTCGAAGCTTTTGCCGAGTTGAGTGATCAAAGGTACATATCCAGAGCGGCCCGGTCTCTCTTAAGGTCACACACAGATAGACTGAGGGCAAAAAGGAAGCTAACGATAAGAGATTAGGAAGACGAAACAATTGAGGGACCAATGGTTCGGGGCAGCAAGCAGAGGCAAAGCAGTAATCAGTAACCAAAATGACGAGATGTAAAACCTGCCGGTATGAGCACGTCCACGGTGTGGCTCGGATGCGACAAACCAGAAGACGGCTAGCAGACTAGGGCCGATGTGTGTGTGTGTGTGTGTGTGGCCACCCTGCCCACTTGGACCAGGTATGTAGTTGACCCTTTTTTTTTGGGGGGGAGAATCCCACCCTCGTCACCACATTTTCCCCAAATGTCTTTTACAGTGCAAACAAGTCCCCTCTCGGCCGAGATCAAAATTGTCGACTTATGAAAGCCGTCTTCTGCCTGTCTGCAGTGTACACTATGTAGGTGGTGGGGAAAAGGGAGATATGCAGATAGAAAGTCGAGGCGTTTCTTCATGCCCTGCTGACTCGCCCCCGCCATTTGCCGATGCAGAGCGAGCCCTTCCTGCAGCAGGAAGGGCGAGCAAATGGAGAGGAAATCGACAGGGGGAGGACGAAGAAGAAGGCGACAGTTGGTGGAACAGACAGATACTATGTATGTACTTGTACGGATAGATCGTCGGACCAATCTCGCCTTCCCGCCTCTCATCCGCCCCGTTCCCCATAGTAAAAAAAAAAAAAAAAAAAAAAAAAAAAGAGAAAAAAAAAGAAGACACCGCTGCTAAGCCCATCCTCCGCCTTCCATGCACGCCGCGGCCGACGAGCTTAATGGAATGACGTCCCAGGAACCCGCCGAACCGAGACCTGCACAGATGGACCAATCATATGCCCGCAAAGGAAAACGTGCCAGATCGATTGACTCCCGGCAAACCCGCACTTTCGGCATGGCTCCTCTTTTTTATGCACGGCGCTCCTCTTATCATTACCACCCGGGACGGGAGCGCAGAAAATTCTCGGTGCCAGATGGACAATCGTACGGTAACTTGGTGGTCTATTCCCCCCCGCATGCCTCGCCAAGCCTCCATCGTCTCCTTACCATCGTGTGCTAGCCGCCTTCAAGAAACTGCTCGTGTGCTCGCCTTCCCCTTCCTCTCGTCGCCCTCGTGCCCTCCCTTCATATTTGCGTCGCCAAGCTGCCAAGTCCATACCGCCCCATGCCTGCCACGCACATTGGCAAAGCTTCTTTGCACTTATCCTCTCAAGACTGGCTCCTGGAAAGACCAAGCTTCCACCGTTATAAATCATGATTCAATCATTTTGATCAATTGAATACATTTTTATTGTCCTCGAAAAAACCAAACGAAAGGGGCAAGGAGCACTCGTATTTCAAGTCACATGGTCAACTTATAGATAGAGCAATGTCCTTTCTTCGTCGTCGCCATCCGAACCAATGCGTGCGTGGGCGGGTGAACCGACCGTACCTCCGCGCTTCTACTCCCGACAATAGCGCTACTATTACTACCACCATTAACCCTACGTACTCCTTGCCCTTCCTTTTCATCATCCAAATAATAAGGCAATCACGGAGTCCCATCTTCAACTAAAAACCAACCTGGTCCAAGATGTCAACCACACTCAATGCCGACTTACCTATGCCTATTGTACGTGCCTGCTCCCAACTATTATTATATTCCATCCTCGTTGAGCGAACCTTGTTACGGCGACAAACTACACCCGCGCCTGTGTATTGCCACTTGCCAGCTGCGGGCGAGCATTCGTCGCCGCCGCCGGCCGACCTCGACGGTCCGAGGGCCTTTTTTCTTTTTTTTTTTGACCCGTGACGTTACCCAGCCATGAGACAGCTCATATCAACGTTACCGTCATCGCCCGTGCGTTTTGATCCATCATCCGTAGCCTCCCGCTGCTGCGTGTGGGTGACTTCGCGGGCGTGGAGCAGCTGGAATCGAGACAACATATCAAACCGTCGCCAAGTATGCGTCGCCTCACTGGGAACTTGTGATGACCTCTTGGCATAATGCGTCGGGACAGAGACAAGACGTCAAACGTCAGACCCAGTGACTGGCAGCGACTCCATCGTCATCATCATCGCCAAGGCATTTGAATTCCTGCTCAAGCCATACTTTGTGCAATCTGAGAATGATTGTATTCAGTCTTGTTTTCTAGGGCCTTTTTTTTCCGTTTCTTTTTCCGTATCAGCCATGACCTCCCCGACTTTTTTAGCCGTCACTTCGTCGGACCAAAGTACAAATGACTAAACGCAAAAAAATCGGCTCAGGGGCCCTCCTTTTGCTCGGCGCAATGATACTACTTCGAGATGCTTGTCAACTAAGCCATACTTGCTCAGTTTGCATCTTGTGTATCAAAAGGTTAAGTTGCTGTAACTCTACCCCGCCGCGCCAAGGACCCCCTGATCCTGCCCATTCCTTTTCATGACCCAGATGCAGTTTGTAAGAAAGAGCCTAAATTGTGTAGACACAGAACAATATAGATAAGGAAAAGGCGAAAAAAGGTTCCAGAGTGGTGTGGTGGTTGTGTGTGAGCAAGGTCATCGCCAAGCGAAGAAAAAATTGTGTGCAGAAGAATGAAAGTCGGCACACGCAAGGCAAGGCAACATCCTCGCGTCTGCCCAACGTCGCAAAATGCAAACACTGAAATAGAACCCCCCCTCCCCCCGTCGTGTGACTCTACCCCCTTCCCCCGAGGGCCTCCGGGCTGAGCCATTCCAGTTGAACCCATAAACGCCAAACCCTTTCGAACTAAAACTCAAGGAAACGATGCAGTCTGCGTGTCGCTGTTGTCCCCGCTAAACGCCTCGCTGTCGGGAAAACAACTGGATAAAAAAAATAAAAAATAAAGGACAAAGAAGGGGAAAAGACAATGATCCATCTTGTTTTGGAAACGCCCTAACCGTCGTGGGCTTCGGCGGCGCTCGGCCCCGTGCAATCTCGTTCTACTGGTACCCCAACAAGCCTGACCTTTCCAAGGGCCGCGGTGTTGGCTCCTCATCCGCAACATCTTCTCGGTTGGTCGGTTGCGGTCTCGGCGTCTCGTCGACGTCAGGGGCATTAGACTTTTCTTCCGCGTTGACACCGCTGTCCGGAGGCGTCCGCGTGGATGCATCCCGTAACGTCTCGTACGAAGGCATGTCAATTTCCTTCGAGGGTGTGACAACTTGAGTAATGGGCTCCGGAGTGCTTTCCGATCCAATCGTGACACTGTCGTGGCTATCGGCCCTCATCATCTCAATTCCAAGCTTTGAACTAGGCAGGAGCGGCTTGCCCCGGAATAGCTTATCTCGACCGAGGCCGAGCTCTTCGTCCTCATCGTCGGCCGAATCTGTTCCCTCGGCGAGGCGCTTCTCTATGTGCTCTTTCCTTGCCTTCAGCTTTTCCACAGAGTGCTGCGGTACTGATCTCCGGGTGTGCTCCAGTTGTCCCGGTGCGGACTGCTGTGTGACAAGTGGTGGCAGAGACTTGGGTGACTTCACTGGGGGCGCGCTCTCGTCCTGGGTAATGCCCAGTCCACCTTCGTTCCAGTCGCCGGTGGCCTTTCGACTGATGACCACCGGCACATCATCAGTTGACACCGACTCAGAGTCTCCGAAAAGGCTGGAGCTGATAGAGTCCTCTCTGCTCGAAGTTACCAGACTGCTGCCCGGCCGTCCAGCGTACAAAGACGAGCTTGAAGTCGGGCTGTCGTCCGCTCGACAACTAGTCTGACGAAGACCGGATGGAACGGGTTGTGAGTGCCCCAAGGACATCGAGTAGTTGATGCCGGGCGACTCTGGTTTCCACTGGCAGAGATTCTTAAGTACCTCGGTCAACTTAGAACTCGAGATCGGCTTCTCAACCAGGGAGTCGAAGTAATGAGGTGCTTGCAGCTCTTTCAGGTAGGCCGTGATAGCGACAATTGGCGTATGGGAATTAGTGTTCTTGGTCTCCCGAATCATCCGAGCCACATCAGCGCCGTTGATCTGAGGCAACCTATACTCCAAGAAGATGATGTCGAATTTGATCTCGCTCATAGCGTATCTTACGGCCTCGGACCCATTGGCCACTGAAATTGTCCGACAACGCAACTTCTCAAGCAGTTTTTCCATGACCATGCGAGACACCGGATGGTCCTCACAGATCAAAACGTCCAATGGCCGGAACATTGGGCCGCCGTCAAAGGCGATTTGAGAGAGGCGGCGCGAGCTCTGGCGGCGCCGCTGCACCCGAAGAAGCGCATTATGTTTGTCGCCCTCGTTATCGGATGAAGAAGGAGACATGTCAAATACCTGGCTACGACGATTGCGGTGGTGCGAGAGCACATCCGAAGCGATTGGGCTGCCTTCTTGGGAACCCACAGTCAAGGACCTTGATCGACTGCTCGATGCTTGTCTGGGTGTCGATACCAATTTCTGAGGCGAAAGGGCCAACGGCGGCGGAGGCCCTGAGCCACGCCCCTTTACCGGAGAAGCAGCCGCACTCGTCGCCGCCTTCTGCAAGCTGGGTGGAACCCGCGGTATGTCAAGGGACGTAGGCTGATGAGACACACCGGATTGTTGCGAGAGACTCGAGGAGTTGCTGGATACCTTGCGTCTTCCTTCACTGCCTTGGCCAGCAACAAAGGAGACGAGCAAGGGTGACGAGGGTTGAGAAGCCCTGCTAGGGGACGAGTTGGCGTGGCTCAACCCAGAAGGTGATTGTGGCCGGTTTTTCGCATTCGAAATCGTACGCTGGACCGGATTAGACAGCACTGGGCTGCCCTCAAGGTTGGCACCGGGCGAGGTGACGCTCCCGCCGGGGCTGATGACGGTCGGCTTGTTCTGGGACGCCAACGCTTCTGCGCGGAGTTTTTGAATCACATCCTTGTTGGCCTTCTCCAGCACTGGAAGATTCTTGAATGTGAAACTGCCGAAGTCATCTGCTACGACTGGCTCACTGAGCCGCCTGCTCTTCAAGTCCCTTACGTGCGGAGGGATGTGAAGTGGCATCAGGTTGCGTTTGATCGAGTTGACCTGGGATCGGACACGAGATAGAGCATCGTGCGGTCGATCGTGGTAGTCGGAGCCTGTACCAGAAACAGGCGGCGACAGCTGATCTTCCATCTCTTCGGCAAAGGACTGCAGGACGGCTCCGCGGGCATCGAAATATTCGGTGTCTTCAGGGTGCTCGAGCTGTGGCACGAACTGCGCTTCGTCCTGGAGCAAAGTCTCCCAGTTGATAGCCTCGAACCAAGGGTGACTGCGGATCTCATCACCGCCGCAGGGGAACTTATCCTCTCGGTTGGCCCCAAGTCGTGACTGGGGTTCCATGCAGAGCAATTTGTTGATGAGATCCTTTGCCTCGTCGGAGATGGGTTCGCACTCATTCTCATCGGGCCACTGGATCTTGCGTGCGAGAATGTTCTCAAATACTTCTTCTGCTTCATCGGCGTGGAAGGGCGGAAAGCCGTAGAGGAACTCAAACATGATGCATCCAACAGACCACCAATCGCTCGTCTCATCCTGCTTTTCGCCCTTGATTGTCTCGGGGGCCAAGT
This sequence comes from Colletotrichum graminicola M1.001, assembly GCF_000149035.1. Lineage (NCBI taxonomy): Eukaryota > Fungi > Ascomycota > Sordariomycetes > Glomerellales > Glomerellaceae > Colletotrichum > Colletotrichum graminicola. The sequence goes on along the minus strand of NW_007361016.1, from coordinate 467,870 downwards.
AGTCAGGTGTTCCAACGAAACGGCGGTTGGTGTCTTCCGGATTGAATAGAGCCATCGGAGGCGGCATCATGGATGACTGAGGAGGTGTGCTCTTGCCCAGGAAGTCGACGCTGGATTGGGTACTGGCGTGATGGAGTACCGCCATATCTGGAGAGGCCTGGCCAGCGCTGTCATTTGCATCTTCCGGGACTGGGTGCGAACTTTGGGTTGGCGGGTTGTGCTCTTGGTCGTTCAGCGAAAAGTTGTTGAGCATGCGCGCAAGGGTCTCGCTGCCGCCACTATCGCTACGATGGCTCGAGAGACGTCGGGCCTCCGGACCTCCCAGGGCGAAGTATGAGGGCTGCCCGCCACTGGAGCCAGTATCAGGTGTCATCTGCGGCGTCGTGCTAGGCGAGTGGGCATGGCCGTGAAGATCCAGCGAGGTGGAGCGGGATGATGCCAACGACGACGAACGTGCGAATGGGCCCTGCTTGAGAAGATCAGGCGTGGGATCCAAGTTTTGGCTGTCAAGCGCCCGCTTTTGTCTTCCGACCAAGCCCATGCGTGACAAGCCGAAATCAGTAAGCTTCAAGTGGCCTTTCTGATCGATGAGCAAGTTATCTGGCTTCAAGTCGCGATGGATGATGCCCCGGCTATGAAGATGTTCCACGCCGAGAACCACTTCCCCTAGGTATTTCTTAACCCACTCTTCCGGAAGACCGCCGAGCACCTTGATGAGGGATGCACAGTCGCCGCCATTGAGGTATTCCATGACGAGATAGAGGTAATCCTTGCTGGAGAAAGTCCAATAAAGCTTGGCGACAAATTCGCTCTGGCCTTGCCACATCATGATGGCGCGTTCAGCCTTGACATTACCAACCTGGTTCTTGGCAACCATGTCGGCCTTTTTCAGGACCTTGATAGCAAAATACTCTCCCGTGGACTTCTTCTTTGATAGGTAAACACTGCCAAAGGCTCCTTTGCTAATCGGCTTGATGATCTCGAAATCCTTGATCGACGGAGGCGACGGTCGTGCTTGCGGCGGAGGCTGGTGGGCTACCATTCTTGGGGATGGGGGGCCCTTCATCACGAACTCAGACATCGCTGTCGAGGACTGTCGGCGGTGGTGGCTCACCGGCAAATGAGCTGGCGAGCTGAAGTCGCTTCCGGGTAGCAGCGGCGATGCTTCAGGAGACGTGACGCCGTCTTGGGGGAACGGGAAGTTGCGCGGCTTGATGATACGGAGTGGAGATGATGGCTGGTTGAGGCGCGAGGGCGATTCTTGCCTTCGGGGCGATGATGCACCGGGCAAGATGATGCTCCGACGATGGTGTTGTCTGGAGCTTGCCGCTCGGCGGAGGTCACCAAACTCGGATATCGGGGAATCAGTACGGGGTGGCTGGCGCGAGGTTACGGAAGATGAACGGATACTTCCATCGCTATCTCCATTGTCACTCTCGAAGAGTAACGATTCTCGCCTGGACTCACGAGCAGGCGCCGCTGGGTTGATGCCACCCAAATTAGATCTCGGCGTCAGGCACTCTCTCGGGCTGCTCGACCGTGCCGATCCCACAAAAGAGGTGGGCCGGATTCTGTCCGTGGTATCGTTGAGACCGACATTCTGTAGCGCAACTGCGAGGGCCGAAGGGTTATCGAAGGAACCCTGGAAGAACAGTTCCTCGTGTGCGGGCGTGGCCTCCTCGTCTTCTTCTTCCTCCTCCTCCTCCTCCTCGGTGGAGTCGCTAAGACGTCCGGCAGCAATCCGAGCCGCTTTCCGCATTGCCTCATCGATGCAATCCTGAACGATGACGGCGAACTCGATCCTGATGCGCTCAGCATATTCAATGATCTTGCGATGTCTGAAGACAGCTTCCACCTTCGTCTTGGCGGCTTTTTCGGTGTCAGCGCATAGCAGAGCAAGACCCTGCTCCTGTTCCAGCGTGTTAGTGCTAGGTGACTGCCATTGCATAACCTGTGAGATGCGAGACTCGGACTGGGGAGATTGGGTCCTGATCTCGCCAGGGTTCTGCGAAGAAACCTCCTTCACCGCCGGGGTACTAATCTCAATCGCAGTATCACAGAGGTCAAGGAGCAACTCCACAATTCTTGCCTGGGGACGTCGAATGGCAAAAGAACGAGCTCGTGAGTGTCCGAAACCGCCTGACCTTTCCCGAGACTGTGACACCGAGTTCCCGGGAGATGATTGGGCCGATAGGGGTGGGCCGATCGGCAGGCCCTTGTACTCGGCAGCTGGGCCGGAGAGCTGATCCCCTGGCAGTGGTCTGCTTTTTCTTGCTTCGAGGGCATCGAGAACCTTGACAATGGAGTGTCGGTGATCGGTCAAACTGTCTTGTGCCATCTGCACATCCATCTCCGCCCTGTGCTCCTGCAGACACAAATCGGTGTGCTTTTCAAACCACCAAGGCGAGATTTGCCGCTCGCAAATTCGGCACAAGACGGGCAGTGGCGGAGGGTGGTTTTGGGGATCGTCGATGCCGGACTCGGCCAGCTGCGTAAGGTAGCTCGCAAGGACTTCGGCGCCAGACCCAAGAGAGTCAACAATGACAGCGGGAAGGTCAATCTTGATCTCTCTAGGCGCGATATAGGGCCGAATCATCCACATTGTCTGATACGTCCAACATTTAGCAAACGGACACGGTTACGAATAATGGCATCTGCACTTACGTGGCTCTCTCCTCCCGAGACTCCGTCGTAGACCATGATACCCTGGGCTTCCAGATCGATAGCCTCGAGGGCGGGCTTCTCGGCTCCATCGAGATCCTCGTCCTGAACAATGTCGATGGGCAATAACCTGGACAATGGGCCCATCGCTACTGCGAAGCGGACTCTCTGGCTCCGGGAGTCGTCTGTCTTCATCGATTCCACGGTATCGGCAAAAACCGTCTTGTTGTCGCTGACAATCAGGTCGGCTATCGCAGTACCTTTCACAGAATCGGGCTGAGTGCCAATCACATCGGCCCACGACGGGCTGACCCAGCGGATGGTGCCGTCGAGATTGAGATCGACAATGACATTCAGCGTCTGCTCGGCAGCCTCTCGCAATTCTTCTCTTTCTTCTCGGATATCTTCGCTTAGAGAACGCTCCATGACGCCGGCCTGTGTCCGAAGGGCGGTCACGGCCGGGGGCGCCAACATGTTGGGTTGTGGTGGTTCCATTGTGGGAGGAAGGCGGGTGAAATCCCCGGTTGTGGCGATACCATTGGCCGACGTGATTCGTCTCGGCGAGCGAGGACTGTCTGAATGGCGTTTGTTCGGGTTCGCACGCAAGAATGTTGCGGCTTGTGCAAGTCGCGAATTGGTTCAGCTCGGGAGAAAACCGAGCGGAAGCCAGGTTGTCTGGCAAAGGGCCAAGACTACAGGCAAGCCAAACCACCAGACATGACGGGTACTTAAGTCGGCTGTTTTCGAAGTGCGAAAGGCAAGTGAGAGGGCCCTGGTGATCGACCACAAGGCGCCGCCCACTGTGCTGTGGAGGTTCGGAAGACGACGTCCAAGGTGTTTGGCAGCGAGCGAGTGAGGCGTTTGAGTCGAACAGGAGAGTACGGGGTTTCGGAAAGGCGGCGCACTCGAGGTGACCTGGAAAGGAGTGATCGAGTGCAGATAGTGCTGCCAACCTGGGTCGGACGCTTGACAGCCTCCGTGTCTAGTCGAAGCTGGAACGTGACAGGAAGGGGTCGACGATAGGGGAGAGCGCACGCGAGGATTGGCGTGTCCGTTTGGAACAGGAGCTCGCGATTCCGTTTTCGATGGCCGTCCTGGGACCTTGCGTATCGTCGTCAGACAAACAGGAAAGAGAGAGGAGAGAAAAGGAGAGAGAGAGAGAGAGAAACGGAAAAAAAATAGAGAGCCAAGGGAACAGCACAGGCAAAGTTCACGGCGCAGGGTGGCCCTTTGTGATGATGGTGTCAGTCACACATTACCGTCCTTGCCCTCTGCCTTCTGCGTTAGCACTCAGCACCACTGCTATCAGAGCGACGCTAAGGTAGGTACTTGGAAGGTACAGAGCAAGAGTTAGTAGTCGTCGGCGGCCCGCCCATAGCAGAGAGGAAAAGCATCCACGATTGAGCAGTGGTCGCGTCCTACTAATTATGGGACACCCAGCGCACTTGAGCGGTCGTGGTGGACGGATTAAGCGGGGAAGGGGTCCTCTATGACCAATCATGCAAGGATTCGCTAGGAGGGACCTAGTCTATATACATGCATGACACGCCAAATCTGGGTGCAAGGCAGCGTACCTACACTCAAAGCAGTCTAGTGCCCTTTCGGAGTTAGGTTGCTCGCTAAAACACGAGCGAGAAGTCTGGGAGTTGGGTGTGACTTTGTTTGTTTTTTTGGGAGGGAGAGGAGAGGGGGGGAGGAGAGGCGGCAGTCCAGAGGGGAAAGAGCAAGGAGAAGGAGAAAGCGGAGAGGGGCTTCAAGCAGCCAGTCCCATCAACATTCAAGGCAGTATCTGTACCAGGTAGCACATTGAATATTGGATGAGACGGGACGGACTGGACACTGGCCATCCCGCTTGGGGGGGGGGGGCACTTGGGGGCATTTGATCACGCCTTGCTGAAAGGGACTTGCTAGTAGGCAGCTAATCATGGGGCCACTCGGAGGTTTTTTGTCCGTGGAAACATACCACCTAGACCGCCGACTAGGCAAAAGCTGCCAAGCCATTGCTTGCTTCGATCTGGACTCCTTTCTGTACTTTTTATCTTCCGTCTTTACCTGTTTATTCAAACCGGCGGCACGTCTTTTGGTATGGATGGTGCTGTCTAGGTACCTACATAGACATACATTACCTAAGGTAACTAGGTAGGTCATAGTACGGATACATACTATTACATATCACTATTGCTTAGGTAGGTAGGTGGTATGAATTCACTTCCCTTCCTCAAGAGCCCGCCTTATTTGTCTGGATACCTAACGTTTCAGGCAAACACTGCACGGGAGGGGATGGAAGGAAGAAGAAAACGACAACAGCAAACAAACGAGGTTCTGTCTCTTACTTTCCAAGGAACAGGACGTAGATCAACAACGACCACGCAAGAAATCGTGCGTCAGGGACGCACAATCATGCATCCGGTCCCTTTCCTCACCACCATTGCCTCATCTGGGCTCATACCTTTTGTATTTGCCTCGGGTCCGGTCTTGCTTTCTTGCTTTCTCGTGCCATTCGTTCCACTCCCCCCTTTTCCGTCGCTCATACCAACAATCGGCACACAACCGATACATACATACAGTACATATAATGGGCAATCGAATGTTTTCGTCTCCCAGGTGCTTCGGCTTTGCCTTTACATCTAACGCATGATACATACGCGGTACATAATCAAATGCGGGCGACCCCAGTGTCTTGACGCCAAGGGAGAAAAGCAGAAACAACACCACAAAGTTTGACACGGCCACATGGGAAACTTTGCCCCTTCGCCTCAGTCGTGCTAGTTCAACATGCCTGCTACCTGCAAAATACCATCCGTGCCCGCTCGCTGCGGGCTCGGAGATTCACTTGACTACATAACTGGGCCCTCTTCAAGGGTCCAGATGCCAAATGCCATTCTGCAAACACGGATATCCTATCCTTGGGCTCATGCACTTCAACCACTTCAATCCGGTCTGCCGACGCCAAAGCCAAGGTCACATTCCTTTACGCCTCCAGAGTTGACAACAGCTTCTTCTCAAAAACGTAGGCCTCCTCTATCTTCCTCTTTCACACACACGCACACACACACACAGAGTCAAGACCAGCCCTCTAGACCGACAAAGAAAAACCATCCACGGCTCCTCGTCTGCCATGGATCGATCGCTTGCCTGTCGTCAATCCACCTAGCCGCCATCTGTATTATCCAAGTCTCCCCTACGAGACCTACCTGAGCACCAGCTGGGGCAGCAGCATGTTGAGGCGCTGCATGCCAGCCCAGTCCCCAAGAGGACTAACTAACATGCCGGCTAGGTGACACTTGCATTGGGTCCTCCCGTAGTAAGACACCATCAGGTGGTCTCCCAATCCAAGGCCGTTCTTCTGTGGTCAGGGGGGGCTCTCCTCTCGACACCCACCACCCTGGCCGCAACGCAACCTGGGTATGTGGCTTTGCTCTGGCCCTATCGCAACACACAACGGCCTCTTCGTGCGCCCTACTCGAAATATACTGTCGCATCCGCGGCACAACGGCACCTCTGCCTGTTGGGCCCGACCTAAGGATGAAGCCAGAAAGATATCCACAGTACCTGCTAGCAGGCTACGCGTTCAGTCAACGTAAATGTAGTGCATGCAGCCCGCGGGGCTCCTGCTCCTGGATCACCGCCGCCCACGTCCAAGTCGGCACCCCCTCCTTCGTCTTGCGGAGGGCTGCGGATCCCTGTGAGGGATGGGCAGATCGCCGATGGGATCATCCCAGACCGGTCCCTTCGAGAATGCAAACGACTTGGCTCAGGCGGCCACTAAGCACTGCGTTGATCTGCATTGAGCCGGCCTCCTCAGTCCGAGACCGAAAGGTCTCGTTTATTAAAGAAAAGGCGGCAGAGATGTTGGAGGCGCGTCCTAGAGTATAACCAATTGGCCAGACTGGCTCCGACAGAGCTGAGGGCGAGTGTGGGGTTCAACGCGTACCTTTCGATTGTCAGTTGTCAACCAAAGACACACGCGCCGGGCCCGAGGTTCAAGATCTTTGGAAACGAGACTCACCCGCTACCCTTGGTCAGTCACCCAACTTACGTCAACCGGCATTGGCTAAGCCTCTTGACAAGCCGAGAATCGCTTCGTGATGTATAAATAGTATCATGCCTTCTTGGTTGATTCCTTCATGTCACTTGTATCGTTCATTCAACCTCTCGCCGGCTTTGGAGGGACTCGCAAGCCTCAGCGAAGGCTTGCGTTTTCTCGCTGCTAGTTAGCTTGTCGATAGATGCATACACCACCGCATACGGATACCACACACAACATCATGGGTACATTATTGCTTCATGGCTAATATAACCACAGGACAGCGGCTTAGCAACCCTCCCGTACAACTTTTTATGTAACATGCTCCGGCCTGCAGCTGCATTCTCTCCTGCATCTGTTCACCGGTATTCTGCCTACTGACTCTGCCCACTCTTTGCAGTGAGTTGAACAGGGACCTTCCCACATATGCGTAAGTCACAAGCCATAGTCTAGGGTGCCAGAGATGATGGCATGTGCTTCGTAGTACCGCGCGGAAACGCAGCCGGCCGTCGACGACTGCTATGTAAGCTCAAGGGTGTCATCGAGAACGCCTTGCATGTCGTGGAACGGTATGTGAGTTGTCAGCGGAGCAAAAGGGGGGGGGATGGGCATCATGGTCCCGAAGCCTCCAGGACAATGGTAAGGAAAACGTGCTCCATACGCCGTTCCGGGTGATAATGATCCACAGGAGAGACTTGGGCGAGACAGGCTGGAGTTGAAGCTAGCCAAAAGCACGATTGAAGGCGTCGAGAACCGTTTCGACTGCAACGGCAGACAGCAGCCCGCTGGCACCCCCATCCCACGCCGTCCATGTGAGGTGTGACAAACGCATCTGTCATGGCCACCCACCGCCATGCTACGCTCACCGTATACAGGGCAGTGAGGCGTCACTCACATCCAGTTGCTCTCCGTGTGTGTATCCCACTCAGATTTGCATAGGTTGAGAGATCAACTCCAAGCCCAAAGCCCCCCCTCTCCAAACGCCCGCATGATGTCGCCAATCCCGTCATCCCTGGCCTAACCATCCAATAGGCGGCGGCAAACCGCAAGGATCTCTCTCACAGTGCAATGATATACATAGCATGTAGGTAGTGTGCATACGAGTGCATCCATTCCCAAGCACCGAATCACCTCAGTTTCTCCATGCGGGGTGGGTGCTGCAGCGCAACATCCTCACTCCCATGCCACCTGCCTACATCATCTTTGCTTTAGTCTCTTCTGTTATTCAGTGTTATTGGCCTTGTTTTCTGTGTTTCGTCGACCGGTACGGAATACACATTTCTTGTTACGGTTGCTTTGCTGTCTTACCTAGCCCATCCGAGCTTCTTCGTCATCCCGATGATCCCTGCCTTTCGAACACGCCTCATGCTCCCAGAATGCTGGCGTCCCTTCCTCTCTTCCCATTGAAGCAATGGTCGACATATGACAGAATTGCTCGGTAGCAGCCCTCAAAGTTTCGCGGGCAAGGTAGCGGCACTGAATCGATGTTCTTCCTTCAAACTGGGTTGTCCACTGCGCACGCGCGAGCTGCCCCGTCCAAGGAACATGCATCCTCCGTCTCACGCCTTGCGAAACAGCTGGTTTGTTAGGCCTGGCCAATCGAGCCCCCAGTCTCACCCGGCTACTGATTATCCCTTCGGCTCTCTAGTCGGCAGATCACCCAGATGTTGGTGATGATCAATCGAAAAGTAGGTCTTCCTGCAAACAATCGACGCCGTCTCGACTAGGCCGGGTGCTTTGGGCAACTTGTTCATCCCAGGCACAAGCGCTCTCCCTCCTTCCCTCTCTTTCCCACCCTTTCTCGCAGTCTCGTCCAAACTCGGCGGTTCTAGAGCCTTGAGAGAGCTCGAGTGCGGGTTATCAATATCGTATGCTCGTTGAGACATTCCACGGCCTTTCATTCATCCCAACCAAAGCATGAGCATGCCAGAAGCTCTGGCGCTCAGAGTCGTCTGCCGGGCTTAGCCCCCTCTTTGTTACAACCCTAGACAACTGTCGGGATATTCAACTGTTCAATGGTGGAGCCAATCCATGGTCACGTGATTTACCATCACGTGACTCACCCCAGCGGCTCACTTACACCACCACAAATACCTACAGCAGTAACCTCTTCTCTTTTCTATTATTATCTTTACCTAGCTACTAATAGTTAATTAATACTATTATAGCTATATTAATTATAATCCCTATAATACTAACACTAATTAGTAGTTAACTTTATAGTTACTACTACTATAGATTAGTAAGGATTATTAGAAGAGGCTATAATACTTTACTTACTATAGTAGCTTAAATTAAAGTATTAAAGTGCTACCTAGCCTAAAGATTATTAGTACCTAGGATCTTATAATACCTAGTAAATAACCCTTTAAGCCTTATATTTACTATATAATAACTACTATTACTACTATTAACTTTATTACTTTTAGAGAAGTTTTTTCTTTTATATACTACTTACTTACTAATAACTTTTATAGTATTTAGTATAATTATTTTTTTTTATACCTAAGTTTCTTTAAGTTCTTTTTTTTTTTATCTTTTAACCTTTTTTTCCTTTAATTATTAAGATTTTTATCTTACTAAGTTTTTATCTTACTATAGTAGTAATAGCCTATATAAGATTATAAGTAAATAGACTTCTATAAGTTCTTATTTAAATAAGATCTTACTAGTAGGACTAGCTATAAAGTAGTTAAGTAAGAACTACTTAAGTAATTTACTTTTAATATAGTATTTATAAATAAATAGCTTTTACTAACCTTACCTTTATATACTTTTAATATTATATTATTAGCTAGGTGTAGCCTATAGTAATTATAACTTTTTTTCTTAACTAAATAGTTAGTAGCTAATTATTACTTTTAGTAAGTATATCTTTTTTTATTCTTTAAGTAAAGTAAAAAAGGTAGAAGTTACTTATATTACCTTAATTTACTTACTTTTTTTTATCCTTTAAATACCTATTAATAACTACACTATCTTTCTTACTTTCTCTTTTTTTTTAAGTAAAGTATAATTATTAGTAACTAATATAACTTTTACTTAACTTTACTATCTTAATTAATCTAAGAAGACTACTTATTATTTACCCTTAAGTAAGGTATATAACCTTAACTCCTTACTTTTCTTCTTTTAAAAATCTTTAACTATAGTATCCTACTTACTAAAAAGTAAGGTCTGTATATATCTCCTCTTGTTCTTTAAGTAAGATCTAGCGTAAGGCCTCTCTAGAGCTATCTCTTTATATTACTAAAGCGTAAGGCCTCCCTAGAGCTATCTGCTACTATTTATTTATTTATTATTTTATCCCTTTATTTACCTTATCTCTTACTTATACTTCCTTATATTATATTATTTATTTACTTATTTTATTATTATTTATACTAATAGTAGTAATTCCTTTAATATATAGATTTACCTTTAACCTTATAGGTAAGAAGTAAGTGCTTATAATTAAGAGGTTAGTAAGGCTAATAAAGAATAATAATAGTAAAAAAAAAACTAAGTAAAAAGTAAAGTAAACTATAGGTACTAGCTAGGGTAAAAGAGTATATCTATCTATAGGATATTAAGGATTTATATCTTATCCTAGAGTGTAGCTAGCCCTTTATTATTATATAACTATAGGGTATAACTAATTTAGCTAATATTCCTAATAGCCTTACCTAAGTTAAGTAATATAATACCTTAAGTACTATTATTATACTTTAAATAATATAATATAGCTTTATATAGCTATATAGTTAATAGCTATAAAGATATACTACTAAAGACTTTAAAGAATAGTTACTTAATACCTTTAAAGGTACTACCTATAAAACTATTATTAAATTTAAAGACTACTTAATATATAGGGGCGTATAGGTATTAATAGTAAAGTTACTAACTATTACTAAATAAATTTACTATACTCTTAAGGCTAATAATCTAAAGGCGTAGATACTTAAGGATATTAAAGAAAAAAAAAAGGAGTAAGGATTTTTACTTAAAGATTAATAAACCTAACTTTATATAAGATATTATAGACCTACTACTAGAAATAATATTAATATAAAATTAACTAGGCCTTTTTTATATTATTACCTCCTTAGTATAAGTTACTTAAGTTTAAAAAGGTTAATAAAGGCCTATTAATCTAGCCTTATTATATAATAACCTAAATTTTATTCTTTTACTATTTAAGTAAGTAAGTAATACTTACTTTTACTTATTAGTTATATTAGTTACTACTACCTTACTTATAACTTACTAGCTTACTAACCTTATTAAATTATACCTTAATAAGATAAAGTATAGTAAAGGGGTATATAAGTTACTTAAATTAAAGCTTATAATCTTTTATAACTACTATATAAAGGCTAAGATCTAGTAAAAGCACTTTATAAGCGCCTTCTTTATTATACTTAAAGGTAAGGCTATAAAGTACTATACTAACTATTTTTATAACTAGACTAACTTTATTACTATAGTTATATAAATAAGGGGTAATTTTAAGAATAAAAAGACCTTTTAGGCCTACTTTACTAAGCTATAAAGGACTAATTTAATAAGGACTATCTTAAATAATCTAGATAAAAGTAAGGCTAAATGCCTAAAGTTACTTATTAAGAGAGTAACTACCTTTATAAGAATAGTTATAAGGATTAGTACTTTATCTAATGTAGCCCTCTATAACTAATTACTTAACTCCTGCTATAAGATAAAAAAATACTCTCTTACCTTTTTTAATTTATCTTTAACGTTTACTAGTGTATATAGCTAGCTTTAATTAGTAATTAGTAATATAATATAATTTAACTAACCTATATATTAATACCTAACTAAAAAAGTAAATAATTAATACTAAACTAACTATATCTATAATAGCTAGTAAAGTTACTAATAATTTAGCTAATATAACTATAGCTATAGTAACTTTACACTATAGCGCCTTTTTAATAGTAATCTATAGTAATAAGCACCTTTTTTACCTTTATTATTATTTATAAAGAAGTGTTATATATATAGTAAGACTAACTATTAGTTAATAAGGCACTTAAAAGATAAAAAGTAATAAGCCTACTATAAGTATAAAAAGTAGTATCTAATAGACTTTTTACCTAAAGCCTTTAACTACTTTATAACTAACTTTAAGGGATATAAGCTATTTACTTTAGATAAGGAAGGTAACTATATAAAAAGTAATAAAGATAAAGAATTAGGCACTACGTTTTATATGTTAATAACGTTCTTTAACTTATTTACTATTAATAGGCCTACTCTTTTTTTATTACTATATAACTAATTTATAACCTATTTTCTTATAAAGGATAACTCCTTATATAAGAATCTATATAATAATAAGCTACCTAATATAGACGTCTTTACCCTTAATAAGTAATATTTATCTATCTTATTCTATAGTATTATACTTAACTCTAGTGTAGCTAAATATTTAATAGCTAGATATAAGTAGTATCTTACCTTTTACTACTAAATAAAAGGAAATCTAGCTATAGATAAGTTATAAGTAGGTAAAGTAAAAATCTGCTTTAGTAGTAGTAACTACTTTAAATTATAAGGGGTAATTAATATACTAACCCCCTTTAGTACGCTAACCTTCTATATAATACTATTAAACACCTTATTTCTACTTTACTTTATAAATATAGATTAGTATAGTATTAAATTTAATAACCTTACTAATAAGCTAATCTAAGGTAACACTATTATACTTACTATTTATAAATAGGGCTATATATAGATACTACTTAATTAACATAAGTAAAGTATTACCTACTACTATCTTATAGATATTAAGTTATAGTAAATTTATTATTACTTTAGCTACCTATTAGTTAAAAGGCTTTATTACGTCCTCTAATAATTTAGTAATAAAGTTAAGATTATAGCCTTAGAGAAATTAACTAAGGTCTACTACTACTACTAAATAAATATAAAGGCGCCTAGTTACTTTAAATTTACTTTATGTAATAATAAATATAACTTTAACTATAAGATTATTATTAATATTATCTACCTTAATAGTAACTACCTAGCCTTATATATAGTTAATACTATAATATCTTTTTAAGTAGCCTATTTACTTAAAAATATTACTATAGAGTATATATAAGAGGCACTTTAGATATACTAGATTAACGTCTACCTTAGCCTACCTAACTAGATTATTACTAATACTAGCCTAAACTTTTATACTAGTAAATTTAAGTAGTTAGTAAGGTTACTTTATATTAATATTAAAGAAATACTAATTAAAGCCTATAATAGTATTAATAAGGTTAAAAGATACTATATACCTCTTTAATATATATATAATATCCTCTATAGTAAGGGCTATACACCTAAGGTTACCCTTTAGCTAGCTATTAAAGTAATTAATAATATAGCTAGCCTAAATAGCTTAGTACTTATACTACTAGTCTTTAGTGCTTACTTATAAATCTCTAACTTATTACTACTTTTACTAACCTTACTTAAAAAGGCTAAAGTAGTAAAAAAAGTAATAAAGGCTATTTACTAAATCTATATAAAAAGGTAAGTTAATAAGGTAGTAACTATATATAATAGCCTAGATACTACTATAATAGTAGCCTTTCTACTTTAATCTATAGTCTATATTTAGTATAAGAAAAAAGGCTAGTAAGGCCCTTTTTACCTTATTACTAGTAATAGGACTACTTATACTATTAACCTCCCTTAAGGCCTATAAACTTTTTATTTAACTATTATTATACTATACCTTAAAGATACTTATAATAAGTAATAATAGCTACTCTCTAAGGTAAGTAGGTAAGGTAATAAGGAGAATAATAATAATAGTATAGTAGCCTTATTACCTACTAATATCCTTATGCCTACTAAAAAAATATATAATAGTATTACTATTACTATACACCTATAGCTAAAGTAAAAAGCTAGCTACCTATAGAGGTATATTAATTTCTTTAATAAAACTAGCTTTACTATTAGGCCTACTACCTTCTTTACTACTATAAGTATAGTATACGTCTTAATAAAGAAAAAAGCTAACTAACTATTATTAATTAAACTATAAAAAAAAAGTATTATTACTACCTTAAGGAAGCCCTTTAAGTAAGTAACTACTACTAAGATTAAAAGGCTTATTACCTATAAGGTATTTTACTTTATTTAATATAATAAGAATAAGTATACTAAAGTATAAATATTTAAATTATAGATTATTAATAAGGTAAAAGGCTAAAATAAAAAACTATATAAGAAATCCTACTTAGTTATCTAAGGATATACTAATAATAGTAAAAAAGTAATTCTTACCTAGTTACTTATAATCTAGTAAGCTAGCTAGTACTTTATTCTTATTTTTACTTTATCTTTTATTTATAATAATAATAATTTCTTACTTTAGTTATATAATATTACTTAGGCGTATATATAGTTAACTACCTTATTAAATTATATAATTCTTATATACCTTTTATTATAAATATAAGACCTTTATCTAAAAGACACTATTATATAAGTAGTAAAGCTATTATATAGTATTATAAAGGTAGGCACCTACTAGTAGGTAATATATAGTTACTACTATAAAAAAAAGCTCTAAATAAAGACTTTAACCTTTAATTTATACCTACTAATTACTAATATAGAGAGCCTAGACTTTAGGATTATTAGTATATAAACTAATAATACTATTACTTTTTTAAATAAATCCTTTTCTACTTATAAGGCTAATAAGCTTACTAAGGCTATATTTACTACTAAGGAGAAGTAAATCTTTACTATTAATAACCTACTTACTTTTAATAGTAGTATAGTATCTCTAACTACTAAAAGGAAGCTTCTTCTCTAATAAAAAGGCTAAGGTAAGAGACTTTAACTTATTAATAAAGAATCTCTATAAGCACTTAAGTAGTACGTTAAGTAATAGGCCTATAGTATATATATTACGTTAGTCTACTAGCCTAAAGTATACTTTAACTACTTTATTATAGTATAATACTAATTACTTAATATAAATAAAATTAAAGCACTTAATTATTATATTATATAGTAAATAAATAACCTTAACTATAGTCTGTTATTTTATTTACTTAACTTTAAATTTATAAAGCTTTTTATTTTTATAAATAAATTATTTATAAATAATAAGGACTTTACTTTATAGCTAGGATTTATTATTATTCTTACTAATAAGGCACCTATAAGTACTACTATAAGTAATAGATTTACTATAACTAGTAATATTATTTACTTTAGCTTAATAAAGTGTAAGTAAGTTACCTAAAGTGTACTAGCCTTTAAGATTTATAATATAGTTACTAGCGCTAATATTACCTATATACTTAGTATAACTATTATAATAATTACTAACTACCTTAAGCTACTATATATACTAATAATCCTTTATACTAACTTATACTTACTTTATAAGTGCCTTATTAAGCTTAAGACTATAAAAAAAAAAGGCTTATAATTAATATTATAGCCCTTTAGTAGTTATATAAGTAATATAAGGTCTATAAGGTATAATAGATATAAGGTAATAATAATCCTACTAATAGATTTACTAAATTATTACCTAATAAGGTACTAAAATAACTAGTTAGAAATAAGATAGTTTAGATTAGTATAAAGGGATAGGTTTCTTAAGCTATATAACAGATTATATAAACAAAAAGTATTAAATACTTTTAGGCTTTTAATTTTTATTACGTTTTTAAGCTTTTTAGCTACTAGGTAGTATCTAGGCTATTTATAGCGATTTTCCTTTACTTTAGAAAGTTACTAGTGTTAGGATATTTAACTATTTAATAGTAGAGCTAATCTATAGTTATGTGATTTACTATTACGTGACTTACCCTGGCGGCTTACTTACACCACTACGAATACCTACGGCAGCAACCTCTTCTCTTTTCCATCATCATCTTCACCCAGCTACTAATAGTTAATTAATACTATTGCGGCTACATTGATTGCGATCCCTGTGATACCAACAACAACCTTGACGACTCAGGCGACTGCATATCTCTCTCTGAAGTCGGAGCAGTCGGCATACAGCCGGTTGGAAAGTCATTAACTCAGATCCATCCATGACCTCGCCCCATGCCGCTTACAAAGCCCAGCTCTTGTTCCGCCTCTAGGGATGTGTAATGCTCATGGACCGCCAAGTCAGCTAGCCAAACCACCGCCTTGACCTCCCGCCCCCTTCCACCTGCAGCTGGATGGTTCGGTATATTCTGGACAGTAGATGACATGGGATTTGGGACCAGCGGATGTCTTGTCCCGCGCGGTCTGTGGCATTCACTTACACGGAACCCCAGGCCAGTCGAGATGCAAGATGCGCTTGGCTTTGGTCTGGATCTTGGCCACCTTGGAAGGCACCTCCTACAATTTTAGAGCTAATGCGGTACATGTGGATCTACAAAGGCACTCAGAAGTCTGATCGTCGCGAAAGTGATGTTCTCACCCTTGGGCCGGAGGGGCGCATGGTTCATTCTTCTCAACCTGTCGTTGCGGGAATTGACTTTGCGGGCAGTGGGAAGGTTGTGCTACGCAAACGTTTGGGGCCCCGATGGCTGTTCTAAATCTAGTTTTGTGGTCAAGTCATCAACCTGCAGCCACTTTGGGCTTGCGGGAGTGCAAAGAATATCAGCAAACTCATTTTTCACGTCGCATATGTAGACTAGGTCGGACGGCTCGTCCCCAAACCTCGGGAGCGGCACAAGTTCCCACTGAGTGAATATTCCGTCGTAGACTTCAGCACTTCATAGGACATCAGACGCACCTACCCTACCTTAATATACGTTTAGGTTCCGACTTTGTCTCAAGGCCAAGGGTTGCGCGACGTCTTGACATATTTCTAGGTGTAGGAGGTCCTAACTGACAGAGAGTTAAAAGTGTATTATAAGGGGTTAGCCTAGTTACCCTTTATAAGGCCATATGTAGTGCATTTCAGGCACTTAGTGCCTAAACTAATTAATCTTTTAGTAATACTAGAATAGTCTATTAACAGGCGTAGCACACTACCTATACCTTTATAATTATTTAGGCACTAAGTAGGTCTTCTAGCTGTTAACAGGGGCTAGGTTTAAATCCTACCTGTTAAGACTCTCTTTAGTGTAGGCCTTAAGGGGCTAGAAGGTTATTAATTAGTAGATTAGTTAGCTAGGTATAAATAAGGGGCAGCTTACGTTAGGCTTAAAGGGACTAGGTGTAGGGAGGTAATATCTAGCAGCTGTTACTAGACGCCAGGCTGCTTAGGGCCTTTAGGGTTAATATAACCTTATGCTCTAGCGTATAGTTACTAGCGCTAGTGCGTGTATGTAGGCCTAAAGCGACTTAAGACGTGTCGTATTAGAAGGGGGGTAATTATAAGGGGTTAGCCTAGTTACCCTTTATAAGGCTATATGTAGTGTATTTTAGGCACTTAGTGCCTAAACTAATTAATCTTTTAGTAATACTAGAATAGTCTATTAACAGGCGTAGTATACTACCTATACCTTTATATATATTTTATATAAAGACTTATATTTTTTAATATATATAGTACTTATAAGGCTTAACTTAAAATAATAAACTTTATAATTAATAAATAGTATAGATCTAAAGATTATTATAAGGGTTTCTTAATATAGTTTTTATTTTTAGTAACTATATTTATATTATATTTTTTTTTAAATAAAATATAATATATATTAGTGTTTATACTAAAAATAGACTTTTAGTATCTTTAGTATAAAAGTAGGTCTACTTCTTAAAAAGGAAATAAAAATATTACTAAATATAAAAAAATAAGGTTAGTCTAAACTATACTTATTAAATAGTAAGGATTATAATAGTTAATTAATTAATTATATATTATATTATATATATCTTTAGTAAAATCTTATAGGAATAAGGAAATCCCCTTTATTTCTTAGTTAGGAAATCCTAGAGAAATCCTAGCTATATAATTAGTAAAATCACCCTAAAAGTAGGGCTATTTTACTGCCTATTCCCTAATAATTTACTATAGGGTAACTATATATTTACTAGTTATTTTATATATAGTTCTGCTATATTTAACACACCCCCTTAGTGCTAGTAACGTAATTAATTACTATAGCGCCTACGCTAAATATTCTCTATTTATAGCCTATTTGTTTGTTAATTATCCTTTAATATCCTATACGTTTTCTTCCTCTATCTAGTAGTAAAGCTTTACTTTATTATTAGCTAATTCTTACTATTAATTTACTTTAAGGCGTATACGTTAGTTACTTATATTTAATTAAGCTATAAATATAGTAAATTATAGCGCACTAAGTGCCTTTATTAATTTATTAGCTATTAATTTAGTAGACTTCTTATATTTAATAGTAATCTAATTTACTACTACTTCTTAGTGCAGCTAGTAGTTATAAATATCTATATACTATAGCCTTATCTATAGTTAAATAAGCTCCTTAGTAATAAGCCTAATAGTTTAGGTATTATTATAGCTAATATAAATAGTTAGTAGCTATTTAGTAGCTACCTACTTATTAAGTAATAATTTAGTTCCTAGTTAAGTTAATAGTTAAATACCTAGCGTAGTAATTAATCTACTAGTAAAAAGCGCCTCTTTTATAGTAGATAATAGTGCTAGTAATTTAGCCTTAGTAGTTAATATTATTATAGTATCTTATTTATTAGCTTACTAGGAGATAAGCCCTCTAAATAGCTTTAGTACGTATGCCTATAAGCTATAATAATCTAGTAAGTTATTAGTAAATAAGGCGTCTAACGTAACCTTTAACATATTATCCTTACTACCTAGCGCTACTTTATATTTAAGGTAAAAGTGCTACGTTTAATAAAAATATCTAAGTATATAATTTATAGCCTTTTAGTAATCTAGATTTAGATTATAGTTAATATAAGTAAGCTAGCTAGCTATAAAAGTAACGTCTAGCTAAGTTATTACTACTATATAAAGGATTATCCCTACCTTTTTTTAATATTTATTAACCTTTTATAATAAGGCTATATATTTACTAGGTAGTAGCTTAGCTTTTACTATAGGTAATAATTTATTATATTAGTTATTTATTAGTAGTAGTTTAGTTACTTTATTATAATATACTACTTATAAGAGCTAGAGATAATAGCTACTTTAGTTATAAATTACCTTAAGGCTAAGGAACTATTATAAGGGGCCTCTACCTTTAAGGTAGTATTATTACTAAAGGGCTACTATCTTATTACTTACTTATACTTTATCTATATAGTAATAAGCTAATATATAGTTATTAATATAAAAAAAGAATATAATATAATCCTTTTTTTAATAGTAATTCTTACTAGGTACTTAGTAAAAGCCTTATATAGTAAGCCCCTCTTTAAGGTGCCTTTACTATAGTAAAGGTAATTATTAAAGCCTATATAGCGCTTTTAATAGCTAGAAGATCTAGCTAGTAATTTAGTAGCCTAGAGGTATCTTTATAAATACTACCTTATTAATAGTAGTATAGATAAATATATTAACTATATTATATTAAAGTAATTCTAGATTAAAATAAGTAGCTATTACTATAAGTATTTTAAATAATATACTTACTAATATAGCTATATAAGTATCTTATAGATCTTTTACTTATTAGTTACTATAAATAATAAGTCTTACTTTAAATTTAGTTAATTAACTATATTTATTAAGCTTATAGGTATATACCTAGTAGTAGCTAAGGATTTAATACCCTTTAGCTACTACTTATAGCACTATTACCTAAGATTTTAATATTTTATGCCTATATAGGTATACTTTTTTAGTATTTTTAAATTACTTTTTATATAGGTAGGATTTTAACTACCTATAGATTAGTAGAGGGTGTAGTAACTTCTAATATATACCTATTAGCTTATAAAGTCTAGTAACTTCTCTATTACATACTAGTAATTTACTAGTAACGTCTTTATAATTATTATACTTATTAGGCGTTATATAGTTAATTAAGTAGCCTTAGGCGCACTTTAGCTAAAGGTAGTAATCTTTACTTATTAGTTAACTTTATAAAGTACTAGACTACGTTATTACCTATAAGCTGCCTTATATATAGTCTGTAATCTTTTACTATAAAGTAAGCCCTATAAGGAAAGCAGCCTTAAATAAAGTCCTTAGCATAATCTAACTACCTATATACATAGTAGGATAATACCCTTTTATAACGCCTTTAAATAAGGTTACCTCTAGCTAGAGATTACCTAATAGGCTAGCTGTAGTTACTTAGGAATTTAACACCTTTTTACGCTTAGTAACGTCTTATAAATTAATTACATAAGGATAAAATAAGGTATAAGGGATTACTATCCTTATTATTTTAGAACTATTAGTTCTTAGTAAGTTACTAGCTTATAGGCTATTAGCTATTAATAAATTATTTAAACTATTATTAGCTCTAATTATAGTTAGTAAGTTACTAGCTTATAGGCTATTAGCTATTAATAAATTAATTAATAGGCTATTAGCTATTAATTTAAGTATTTACCTATTAATTACCTTACTATTAGTAAGTATTTAGCTATTAGCTATTAAATTAGTTATTTAACTATTAGCTATTAGATTAATTAATTTAGAACTATTAGTTCCTATTTTACTACCCCCTACGTTAATATCTATAAAGGCTATAAAAAAGGCGCTTAGTAGTAATAGTAGTAGAGTAAAGAGAAGCGTAAATTTTACCTACTTATATAGATATTCTAGTACGTTACCTAATTATAGAGCGCCTAGTAGAGTAATATTAGTGTGTTTAATTACTTTATCTATTTCCTTATTAGCTTCTTTATATATTAAGAATTAATTACTAGCTACTATTAGCTTATTAATTTATTATTAAATTACTATAAGATTAGCTTTATAAAGCTTATTAAGTAGTCTGTTTATTAACTTATTAAAGGTTTGTTTTTTATTAAATATTATATTATATATAGTAAAGACCTTATTTTACACTAGATACTAGATATAATATAAGTTACTAAATATATATCTAATAAGAAATCTAATCTATACGCGCGTAGTAAGCTTTTACTAATAATTTTATAATAGTTATACGTCTATAGTTAGAGCGTACGCTTAGTAGCTATAGGCTTATAAATATAAAAGATCTAGCTTTACTATTAGTAAAGGCTTAGTATACTTATTAAGTATAAAATATAAGTAAAATAATTAATATAAGAATTTTTACCCCTAAGCTGCTAATAACGTTTAATTATAAAGATATATAGCTATAGTTATAATCTTAAGCTCTAAGACTTTAGGTAATTTTATATTAATATATATATATTACGCCTTAAGTTTAATTATTATAGTAATCTACTTAGCGCTACTATTCTAAGCCTAAGTATTTACTACTAACAGCTTAATAAAGATTTTATAATTAAAAAGTATATCTATAAGTTACTTAAGGTATAGGATTTCTTAGTTAGCCTTAATAACTTTTAGTGTAATTAAATATTTAGTCTTTAGTATTATAAAGAAGCCCTTTATTATTAATTTAATAGTATCTTAGTAGTAGCTATATAGGTAGAAGTCTTACGCTAGGCCTATTACCTAATCTAAGATTATTATTACTAAGCAGTATCCTATATAGCCTTATTTAAGATTATAGAAGTCTAGCGCTAGGTAATTACCTAGCGCTATATTTATAATAGATTTATAAGGTTAGTAGTAAATCTGCTGTTTTATTTTACTAAGACTATATAAATTATAGTCTTATATTATTATAGCGTTAACTTAGGTTAGATATACTCTATATATAGTATTTATAATTCTTTATAAAGCCTTAGCACCTAAGTAGCTAAGACGCTTATACTATATTATTATATTACTATAAAGTAGTTATTACTATATTAACGTTATATATTTATTTCTTACTTATAGGGTTAGTAGTAAGTTATTAGTAAAGTGTATAGTAAAAGCGCCTTTACTTTCTTAGCTATAGCTACGTTACCTATAATATTTAAGTACTTATTAGTTAGCTTATTCCTTAATATAGCTTATAAGGCTGTAATTTATACGCCTTAAGTAATTATTACCTAGGCTTATGTCCTACTATATACCTTACTAGCGTAGCCTTATATAAAAAATAAGTAATATAGTAAATACGCTATAATATATTACGTTATATATATAGAGCTTTATTAGTAAGCTATTAGCACCCTTTAAAGTAATCTTTATAGTACTATATCCTTTAATTATAACTTAGGTAGTACTAGCCTAGATATAGTTACTAATTAGGGCTACTACTAACGTAATAAACTATAATATATAGTTAAATATATAGTTAGTAGTGCTTAAATTAAGTAAGGCTAAATTACCTAGCTTATAGCCTTATAAAGTAGTATAAAAGGCTACCTTTATATAGTATCTACTATATAGTTAATATAACTTAGCCTTAATCTATTACACTTATTTAGTAAAATTAGGATTACTTATAATATACTTATTAATCTATTACTAACGTTATATATTTACTTACTAATTATTAGGCCTTTATAATTTATTTATAAAGTAATAGAGCTATAATAAATAAAAAGTAAAGTATATAAGG